>NW_024081344.1:962882-1026042 GCF_003009895.1 Hyaena hyaena
AGGAGGAACTTGACAGAGGAACAAGGGGGAGAAGAAGGGCGGAAATGGCGGGGGAAAGGGAGAGAGGCAAACCATGAGAGACTCTTGAATGCTGACAAAAACTGAGGACTGATGGATGTGGGGGGACAAGGGGGGAGGGGCATGGAGGAGGGCACTTGTGGGGATGAGCACTGAGTGTTATGTGGAAACTAATTTGACAATAAACTATTTGTAAAATAAATAAATAAATAAATAAAAAATAAAGTACACACCAAAAAAAAAAAATATTCCTACCTATCAATAAGACAAATTGAACATTAGAATAGATGTAAGTTCAAGATATGTTCAAAATACATGTACATACAAATCACAAATGAATAAATGCCAAGCTCATAAATAATATGTGTATACACACACACACACACACACAGACTAAAATTTATTTACCTATTTTATTATCAAAATTAACATTTTAAAAAATTTTGTAATGATAATACAGTGTGATAGGGCTATAAGTAGGTACAATCTCTCTTGAAAGCAATTTGTTTGATACATGCCAAGTGTCTTAAAAATGTATATATTAGTTGACCTAGCAATCTCTCTTCTAGGAATCTGAGGACATTGCCATAAGTAGACTCAAAGTTTATCCTATTAAGATGGGTACTGAATAATTACTTATATTTTTTAGGGAAATAGCCTAAATGTTGATAAACTGATTATGTAAACAATGATACATTCTTACTATGGATTTGTAAACAACTATTAATATTATTTATATAAACATTTGAAGTAGAGGAGAAAGTGTCCAATATATCATATAGTGGAAAAGCCTATACAGAATTACAAATATAACTCCTTTTTGTTGTTAAAAATTCAGTTAGCTAGCTAGAAAATTTATACATTATTTATGTCATTACATATCATTACCTATTCTTATATATGCATATGTGAAGAATCAGAAAGATTTATAAGAAAATGCATTTATCCTTTTCTGATGGGATTTTTAGCTGAGTGCTTTACTTTCTGTAATTTGCTAATACTGTGCACAAAATATCTATTACCTTAATGATTATATGCTAGTAATAAACATTATTTTAAAACAAAAGTAGAGGTCCCTTCAGGCGATATTTCCCACTCTATATTTCACATTATTTCTTTCTTCAAGGCAAAAGGCAAATAGAATACCACCACAATAGAGGCATCTGCCATAAGCCAAATTATTATAACCCATGATCTTTAAGTTATTGAGGATGATCTGTGCCTATCAACTAAAGCATTTCAACTCTGGAGTCATTAGGGCAGTTTAGGAATAACAGCTGAATATTCAACGAGAGTCTGATGTCTTAGTCTATCTTTTAAGAATTGAATAAATCTGGCCCTCCTTCCCCCAAAGCTCACCAGTCAACTTCTAAATCAGAATCCCACAGTATTCACCTCATTTGGACAGAAACATGAAGAGCATATCAAGGAGATACAGAATCTCAATGTACAGGGAACCATACTGTGCTTTCTCATCCAAAGGCAAAGCTTATTACACAAGCAGTGGGAAACCCAGATGAACTTGGGCTCTGATACAGGACTCATATTCATATATGGAGATGGATAACCTGTAAGATGATAGTTGCTATAACAGTTTGGACCCAAGTTGCCAGGTACTCTAGATATTTCTAATATCATTACTATCTGTGACATTAATCTTGTCCCAGATCGCATAAAATGTTACTCTCACCTTTTTTTTTTTTTTTTTTTTCTGGAGAGGAGCATCCATCTCTATGGTGCATATTGACAAAATCTACCCTTGAGAATAATGTTAGAAGTATGAAGAAACAGCACCTCCAGGGAAAGCATCACTTTTGACAACTCAGTATATATGCCCTAGAATATTCCCTTTATCAACTGAAGGCTTTCAGGTTTCCAGCTGGAAAGCTGCTTCAGGATATTATAACAGGATAAGTCTAGACAAGTATGTGAAGACACAGAGTTGAAGGAGCTAGCAGGTATCTAATCTTTAGCAAAGTCTCTATGGCAAAAAAAAGAAAAGAAAGAAATAGGAAAGGATCTGGCTCTAGAGAAACGAGATAAGCCAGAGGAAGGTGCAAGCTATTCCTGCTGATCTAGGCAGAAGGACCTAAAGCCTGGGGATCAGTGCCTGAGAAAAACAAGCCCTGCCCAGTCAGTCAACACAGGACACTGCAGGCAAACTGGGGCCACAATCAGAGTCGGTAGAGCCAGCCCCATGATTACTACCTGACGGGTAAAATGAACTGCTCTAAGAGACATGCAGTCAAATATCTGTGAGGGAAAACATTTAGACTGGGACAAGGCAGACATGCTGGGCCCTCACGAGTTCTTCACATGGAGAAGAACTTGCGTGTAATATGCAGGGAGCGGCCATTTCTATGATGGGGTGGGGGTTTTCTTCTTTCCAGAAAGTCAGACACACCAGGGCAATTCAGATGTCAGCACTAGTGCTCAGACCTAAAAGGTCCCAATGAAAGGATACAGGACCTGCTTCCAATGAGAGCGAGGATGTGATTGCAAAGCATTCATGATGATGCCAAGCATGCCTGGAGACACAGGCCCAAGCCTTGGGAGGAGCAAACTCATATCTTCCTTCCTTTTAAATAAAAAATGAATAACTGGGGCACCTAGGTGGCTCAGTTGGTTAAGTATCCAACTCTTGATTTTGGCTCAGGTCAGTGTGGAGCCTGCTTAAGATTCTTTTTCTCCCTCTGCCTCTCTCCCTTACTCTCTCTCTGTCTAAAAAATAATAATAATAAATGGATGCCAGTGTTTGCCTCTACTGTGTATTACAAAGGGCTGTTGCTATTTTGTTCTGAGCCAGACAGCCTTTATGTTCACTTACAGTCTTATTTACACTTGGTAGCACAGATGGCAAGTATATATGAGAAGGAAGAGCTATCCCTTCCCCTTGAAAATAAATGGACATGAAATATCTCTTAACAAGGGGACTTGTGACTGATAAATCCTGCATTTGACAAATAGTTACTTCTAGACCCTCACAATGCCTGCAAGGTAAGTAACAGTCTTCATTCTCTGGCTTAAGTGAACAAGAGATCTAATCACCCAGGAATGACAAATTATTTATTTCAGAATCATACTTTAACCTGCAAAAACAAATGAAAATTTGAAAGAGAGCAAAATGCAGCAGTCCATAAGCGGTCTCCAGTAATTTAGCATTACAGCAACACTTACACAGAACTGAAAACACCATGGAATGAGGACAGGGAAAACCAGATTCTCATCCTAGATGTTTCACAAACAAATTGTGTGCCTTCAATTGTTTAATCCATTTGGGCTTCAGTTTCCTCGTTTAAAAACTGAAAAGGTTAAATGTAAGGATCTTGAAGGTCTGTTCTCCTTTAACCAACTATTAGCCAATGAAAATATAAATTAGTATATGTGTGTAAACCACTACATTATTTATATGTGTGGATAATGATGTTAGTAGTGTTAAGCTGCCTACCCTTGTTACCCCAGATACTATACTAAGTAATGCAGGAGTATTCTTTCTGCTGTAAACTATTTCTGGTATGCATTTAATGACAAGGGACATCTTTGGTATTATGACTCAGGAATGTGTATGGCACATCACTTCCTGATGAATTCAAGAGCAAGTCCATTTCTGACATTAGCATTACATAGACTGTAAAAGTCTGCTGTATGCTATACATACCTGTTTGGGAAAATGTTACTCAGTGAGCCCTCCCCTCACCCCCTGCTCAGTTTCAGCACTGACTGATTGTAGGATGTCAGTAATTACTCTAATATCTCTATGCCTTAATTTTGCTTGGGTGAAATAATAAAGTTGGGTTAGATCCTGGGTGAAATAATAAAGTTGGGTTAGATCTCCAAATGCTTTTCATAAGTAGTAGCATATGAACAACCAAAACAAAAAAAACCCCACAAAAAAACAAAAAATACTGTGAACAGCAAGACCTCCTAATGTATGACTCAGAATTCATAAATCCTGATTGTGATTTTTCCCCAATCCCTCTGCCATAATCTATCTCAGAATAATACTGAGGGGGCATAGCATACAACCTAATACCCTTAATATTCCCATATAAAGTCACATGCATACAAAAGAATCAATAGAATTTGTCCTTTTTACTTTTCAAGATTATTACAAAATTTGAAAAAATAAGACAACATATGGAAAATATGGGAGAAAGTTAATAGCTTCTCATTCTAGAAAAGGAAAAGTGGACTAAAGAACTAGGTATAAAGGCTGCAAAAAGCACAGAAAGTATAGACGAAGCAAATTTAATTTGGTTGACTATTTAAAAATACTAGTTATTTGAGGTCCACTTCAACTCTCAAAGGGGTCAGGTCCAGGATACACGAAAATAAGCCATCAATGAAAATAATTTTATGGAGCTTGTTATTTTTGAGACCATCTAGTACAGTAAAGAAATATAAGGTCAAAGGAGGTAGCCATGGATTCAAAGATCCATTACATTTGGAAAATGAAATAAGAAGTATCACAGCTGATAAGCACCTTCCAGATGATCTAGCCTTTCCTATAACACCGCTCTCTCAGTCCCATATGATTGTCAACAGGACAACTGAGTTCTCCTGTATTATATCTTTTGGCTCTCTTAAGAGAGATGTAAGGCAGTTCTCATCCAACCCTATATGTTCTATGTTCATTAGGTAAGACAGAGTTACAAAGAGGTCTACTGACAAAAGGCATCAGAATGATTAGTGGATGTAGCCCTGCCATTGTCACACCTCATGAGGAGAGCTAGTACACTTACACTGAAAAAGAACACACAACATGAAAGTAAAATCACCAGTAGTGCATAGTTTCAGCAATTTTTAAATGTTTGTTTATTTTTGAGAGACAAAGCACAAGTGGGGGAGGGGCAGAGAGAGAGAGGAAGACACAGAATTTGAAGCAGGCTCCAGGCTCTGAGCTGTCAGCACAGAGCCCGACATAGGGCTGAAACCCACAAACCCACAAACCATGAGATCATGATCTGAACCAAAGGCCAATGCTAACCAACTGAGTTGCCCAGGTGTCCCTAGTTTCAGCAATTTTAAGAAGGATTTGAAGCAACCCAGGCCTGAGAGGGAGCACATGCCAAGTTAAAGATTCTACTACACCCTGGAAGGAAGAGCCAGGACTCCAATGAGTGGATTTATGTCCCATGAATTGCTTTGGTCTCAAGTCCATGAAGTCCCTTACCTTTCACCACATTTCTGGGAATAAGGCTCTGTGGGTACCATTGCTTCAAGCTGTGAATTTCTTTTAGATTTCTTCTTTATCAGAGTATTGCCTAAATTTCCCTGTGTCTTATCTTCCCAACTAGACTATCACCCTTTTGGTTGCACAGATTATGTCTTTTACTTCTCTTGTTTCTCTCAGAGCTCCTAGAAGAGTGCCTACATAAACCAGGAACTCAGAAAATATTTATTGGATGAAAAATAGATTGATAAATAAATGAATAACTTCTAATTGTATTTTTATATTAATTTTTGAAAGTTGTCTTATAAATCATTTTAGCCCTTTAGAAACTAGATGGCTAATGTAATAACTGGGGAGCCTCTAGGAAGATACCCATATTGAATTCCTGCCCTGTGATGACTTGCTATTCACATTTCCCTCATTCCTCAGAGACAACCACTATACTAAACTCGGTGTTCATCATTCCCACACATCTCTTTACATCATTACTAACTAGGTATGGGTCCCTAAGTATTTTCCCATGTGATTTTTGTATGTTGGTAAACTTTATAAAATATCATTATATTGTATTCTTCTGCATTCATCTGCAAATTGCATTTATAATTGAGACTATAATGAGGTAAGTTCCTGTTGATATACATTATTCTAGTTCAATTATTTTCAATACTAAACTGTATTTCATTGTATGAACATACCATAGTCTATTTATCCTTCTCACATGAATAGAAGTTGAGCCATTTTCCAATTTTTCAATATTACACACAAAGCTGTTATGAACATTTCTATCCAGATCTCTGTGTGCACATATAAGTGGATTTTTATAGGGCACATCCCTAGGGGTGGAATTACAGGATCATAAAGAATGCACATTCTTAATTATACTAGAGATGACTGGAGAACTCTCCAAGAGAGCTATTCCAATTACTCTCTCATAAATCTTTGTTTTGTAAGGTTTTAGTTTTGCAACACTAACTCCTGGCTACATGGGTGCTGCTTTCAAGAGAGGATACTCTTTGCTGCCAAGCTTGTCAAGAACTGTATCTCAAAGCTTCTGAGACATGCTGGTATCCATTCAAAGTCAGGGACACCAGCCTTCTGTGGTATTAATAGATAGCATTCCACCACAGCTTCATGACCACAAGCCACAGCAATTAGTCAGTGTTTGAGTTGTAAGAGTTTTTTTTTTTTTTTCCTGCCAGAGCCCTTTTATTTTAAAGACAGATTCCCACCATCATTGAAAGTAGACTTTAACATCAATGAAAGAGATGCATTTATCTAAATGATATCTGTGTTAGCAGGACTAATTGCAGTCCTATTCATAAGCTCCTGGTCTCCCTGTGTCATGATTGCATTAATATCCCGACACATTGTGTTGTGGGATCTTAGCATCCCAGGACAACAACATGACAGCTAATTTTCAACATTGGTTCTGACTAACTGCCTCTTTCCTGAAACTGATTAAATACTGAAATGCTTCAGAATGCAGTTTCAGAAAATAAATCAGACTATGTAGAGGTAAGGCCATATTCAACAGAAACTATAACAGAGGATCATCTCTATGATGGAGACTTGCTGTCCAGAGTACTTCACCCTAAGTTGTGATGTTACTACTGGTACCTCTTTCTGCATGACTATTCATTTCCAGTCTCCTTGGAAAACTGCAGTACCCCCAAACAGTGGGAGAGTCCTTAGGTTTTAAATTATTTTCTGTGTTGTTTTTTGATGTGTTTTTTTTTTCTGGGTCTTTTTAAAACAATATTTTTGTTTTGCATATTTTGTATTATAAAGTTTTCTAGAAGAATATAATACATATAGACAAATAAACTGGGGGCACCTGTATGGCTCAGTTGGTTAAGCATCTGACTTCAGCTCAAGTCGTGATCTCTTGGTCTGTGAGTTTGAGCCCCAGATTGGGCTCTGAGCTCTCATGAGCCCAGCGTCGGGTTCTGTGCTGATAGCTCAGAGCCTGGAGCCTGCTTTGGATTCTGTGTCCCTCTCTCTCTCTCTCTCTGCTCCTCCCCTGCTCATGCTCTGTCTCTCTCTCAAAAATAAACATCAAAAAAAAAGAAAGAAAATGAACTGCATATACAGAGTGATTAAACAACCCCTTGAACCACCATACAGATCAAGAAATAGACTATTGCCAGAAACATAGAAGCTCTCCTGTGCCCTTCTGGTTATCCCTGCTCCAGGGTAACCCCTTCTTGTGTTTGTTTTCAATTAGATGATGTATTTCTCATCTACACTTAACTGCTTCTTTTACATATGAATTCAGTAAGGTCTAGTGATCAAATGACACCCAAGGTCACACAGAAAGTTAGAGCAAGGACTAGAGCCAGAACTCAGGCCCTTTGTCCCCATCCACACACATTCTGCCTATGCCATGCAGCCACTGCTCTCATTTTCTCTTCGACAGAAAAAAAAAATGGCAAGAGATTCAGTAACCCATTGAATAAAGCTACATTTCTCTCCATTAGAGAGGTCAACATTGTCCAGTTTGTACCCAGAGTGGGCTCCCATGTCCCACCTCCCAGAATTTTGAATTTGGTCTCTCTCACACATGGAGACCTCTCATTCTCTCTCTCTCTCATCCTCTCTCTCTCTCATCCTCTCTCTCTCTCATCCTCTCTCTCTCTCACACACACATACACACACACACAGAATTTCCACAGAAAACGACATTAACATTGAGCCTGAAAAAAAAATAAGAGACACGCCAAAAAAAATGAGATTTTGGCATGTTTAAATTCTTATATAAAGAAGGTGAGAGAGGGAGAGAGAAACTGAGAGAGAAAGGAAATTTAGGGGATACATATACACTGGAACAATTGAGAGCAGGGCGTACTTAAGCAGTCTGAGGGTAATAATGGGGCTTCTGGTGAATAGTCCAGTGTCCCTAAGAGAATGATCAGGATTTGGGAGTTGTTAAGGGAAAATGGTCCAGGATTTTCTAAGCAAGAGGATAACCAACATCTAGGGCAGTAGGAGGAGACAAGATAAGCCTCCAAGAAGCATTTCCACTTAAGCAAAACTCATTAAAAGTCAATAATGACCTCTGCAAAGCTGTCAAATTAGAAAAGTCAGTCCTTGATTACTGGTCCCCCAACCACCAGACTAAATTGGTCCATCAAGGTTCCCAGAAGTGCTTTAGGCTTCCGATTTATGATTTCAACCTACTTTCCATCAAAACTCCTATTACCCCTGTAATATATCTTCAATTATAAAGAATATGTAAGTTCTGATAATTATAGTCCTTTTGAGTTTTTAATAGCTGACCAAAGTATCCTGCATCACCTCTCTATATTTGCCTTTAACATGTAGTGGTTACAGGTACTGTTATAAAGTCAAGGAGGGAAATATTTCAGTAGTTGGGATAGGATGGCATTCATGCCACATAGACAGACATTCCATCTTCAGCTCCTTGCACTTGAATGCAAAATGAGACCACTTCATGGAAAAGACACTTTCTCTTACTACATGAAGCACATATATACTCATGCACACACATAAACCCAAGCACACGTGTAGATGCACAGTCACACTTCACAGCAAACAAGGACCCAGCAAGGAATTCTAATCAATCTTGCCTGACTTCATCATTATACCTGATTTTTGTCAGACACAGCAGTTCTACAATTATACACCAGAGCTTTCTAGCCCAAATCCTTTTCTCCCTCAACCCTTCAATAATTATTTGAGAGGAAATTACATTATACATTGAATAAAATAATTTCTTTCCCAGACAGATCTCAGACTTCAGGCATTTGTAAGTTGATACTAGGTAATAAAGTAATTGTGTAATTAGGAATACATTTGTCAAGTAGATAATTATTATGCTTAGAACATGTAAAAATGGCTTTTTAAAAAGAGAGATAAAAAAGATGGTATTAAGAACTTTACTGGATCAAATGAAAGCTTCAAGTTTTATTGGAAAGGAATAAATAGCCCTCACCAGAATTGGTATAAAACCAAGACTCATAAAGACTCTGCAAGTCCCCTTTAAAAAGGGTCAGATAATGAATTTGAGGGAAACTCTGACCTGGCTAAATTCTCACTAATATCTCTTTGCAGCATTAAGTTGGCTGTAAACATCACAGCCCATGTCTGTGGATGTCTGTCCTTCTCCTCCTCTTCCTCTGACGTCAACCCTAGCTTCATTTGTCATGGGTGATTTGCTTCCCCCATTTCCCATCTCCACAGACTAATCTCTGGCCGAAACAGTCCAACAGCCTCCTAGCTGGTCTCCACACCCACTCTGTTTGCTTGTTTTGCTGGCTTTTCATTGAGGTTAAAATTCACATAACATAAAATTAACCATTTTAAAGTGGACAATTGAGTGGCATTAGGACAGTCACAATACTGTGTGACAACTACCTACATCAGGCTCCAAAACAACTTCATTAATTCCCAAAACCCCGTACTCATTAAACCCCATAGTCAGTCCCCATTCCCTTCTCCTCCTAGCTAATGGCAACCATCAACCTGTTTTCTGTCCACTATGGATTAATTTATTCTGGATACCACATATAAATGCAATCATAAAATAAGCATCTTTGTTAAAATTTTAATTCTAGTATCATTAACATGCAGTGTTATATTAGTTTCAAACGTAAAATATAGTGATTCAACAGTTCTACACATTAATCAGTGTCCATCATGATAGGTGTACTCTTAATCTTCTTCACCGGTTTCACCCATCCCCCCCACCTACATCCCCTATGGTAACCATGAGTCTGTTCTCTATAGTTAAGAGTCTATTTCTCGGTCTTTCTCTTTTTTCCTTTGTTCATCTGCTTTATTAAATTCCACCTATAAGTGAAATCATATGGAATTTGTCTTTCTCTGACATAGTTTGTTTATCTTTATACTCTCTAGCTCCATTCCTGTCATTGCAAAAGGCAAAATTTCACTCTTTTTTATGGCTGAATAATATTCCATCATGGATAAGTATATGTACAAATCTGAGAGAGAGAGAGAGGAAGAAGGAGAAGGAAAGAGGAAGAGAGATATCTCATATCTCATGTCTTCTTTTTCCATTCATCAGTCAGTGGACACTTGGGCTGCTCTCATATCCTGGATATTGTATATAATACTACTATAAACATAGGAGTGCATATATCCCTTTGAATTCTTGATTCAAAGTTCTTGATTGCTAGATTTAGCATAGTTATATATTAAACCTTTTGAAGAATGTCCATAACGTTTTCCATAGTGGCTGCACCATTTTGCATTTCACCAATAGTGCAGGAAGGTTCCTTTTTCTCTACATCCTTGCCAGTGCCCATTGTTTCTTATGCTGTTGATTTTAGCCATTATGACAGGTATGAGGTAATATCTCATTGTAGTTTTGATTTGCACTTTCCTGATGGTAAATGATGGACATCTTTTCATGTATCTGTTGGCCTTCTATATATCTTTTTTGGAGAATATCCGTTCATGTCTTTTGCCCAATTTTAATTGGATTATTTGTTTTTGAGTGTTAAATTTTATAAGTTCTTTATATATTATGGATTCTAACCCTTTATCAGACATGTCGTTTGCAAATATCTTCTCTCATTCTGTAGGTTGTCTTTTAGTTTTGTTGATTGTTTCCTTTGCTGTGAAGAAGCTTTTTATTTTGATGTAGTCCCAATAGGGTTGTTGGGGTTTTTTTTTGTTTTTTTTTTTTTTGCCTCAGGAGATATATCTAGAAAGAAGTTGCTATGGGTTGATGTCAAAGACGTTATGGCCTGTTTTATCCTCTAGGATTTTTATAGTTTCAGGTCTCATTTAGGTCTTTAATCCATTTTGAATTTATTTTTGTGTATGGTGCAATAAAGTGGTCCAGTTTCTATTGCATGTTGCTGTCCAGTTTTTCCAACACCATTTGTTGAAGTGACTATCTTTTTCCCATTGGATATTCCTTCCTGATTTTTCAAAGGTTAATTAAACATATAGTTGTGGGTTTATTTCTTAGTTTTCTATTCTGTTGTATTGATCTATGTGCCTGTTTTTGTGCCAGTACCATACTATTTTGGTTACTACAGCTTTGTAGTGTATCTTGAAATCTGGAATTGTGATGCCTCCAATTATGTTCTTTTTGGCTATTTGGGGTCTTTGGTGGTTCCATACAAATTTTAGAATTATTTGTTCTAGTCCTGTGAAAAATGCTGTTGGTATTTTGATATATAATTAAATCTGTAGATTGCTATGGGTAGCATGGGCGTTTTAACAATACTTCTTCTTCCAATCCATGAGCATGAAATGCTTTTCCATTTGTTTGTGTTATCCTCAATTTATTTCATCATTGTTTTATAGTTTTAAGAGTACAGGTCTTTCACCTCCTTCGTTAAATTTATTCCTAGGAATTTTATTATTTTCGGTGCAATTGTAAGTGGGACAGTTTTCTTAATTTATCTTTCTGCTGCTTCATTATTAGCATAAATAAATGCAGATTTCTATACATTTTGTATACTGAGATTCTGCTAAATTCATTTATTCTCGTAGTTTTTTGGTGGAGTCCTTAGTGTTTTCTATATATAGTATCATGTCATCAGCAAATAGTGAAAGTTTTACTTTTTCCTTGCCAATTTTGATCACTTTTATTTCCTTTTATTGTATGATTGCTGTGGCTAGGACTTCTAGTACCATGTTGAATAAAAGTGGTAGAAGTGGACATTATTGTATTCTTCCTGATCCTAGGGGAAATCTCTCAGTTTTTCATCATTGAGTATGATGTTAACCAGAAGTTTTTCATATATACCATTTATTATGTTGAGGTACATTCCCTCTAAACCTACTCTGTTGAAGGTTTTTATCATGAATGAATGTTGTACTTTCTCAAATGCTTTTTCTGCATCTATTGAAATCATATGGTTTTTATCCTTTCTATTGTTGATGTGATGTATCACATTGATTGATTTGTGAACATTGAACTACACTTGCATCCTAGGAATAAATCCCAATTCATCCTGGTTAATGACTTGTTAAATGTATTGTTGGATTTGGTTTTCTAATATTTGTTGAGGATTTTTGCATCTATGTTTATAAGAGATACTGCCCTATAAATCTCTTTGTTGTAATATCTTTATCAGATTTTAGTTTCAGGGTAATATTGGCTTCATAGAATGAATCTAGAAGCTTTCTCTCCTCTTCTTTTTTTTTTTTTTTTGGAATAGTTTGAGAAGAATAGGTATTAACTCTAAATGTTTGGTAGAATTCACCTGTGAAGCCATCTGGTCCTGGACTTTTGTTTGTTGGGAACTGATTACTGATTCAATTTTGCTTAAAATCACTCAGCTCAAAATTTCTATTTCTTCCTATGTCAGTTTTAGGAGGTTATATGTTTCTAGGAATTTATCTATTTCTTCTAGGTTGTTAAATTTATTTTCATAATATTCATTTATAATCCTCTGTGTTTCTATGATGTCAGCTTTTATTTCTCCTCTCTCATTTTTGTTTGTTTATTTGAGTCCTTTCTCTCTCTCTCTTTCTCTCTCTTATGAGTCCATCTATATTTTTATCAATTTTTTCAATTTTTTCCATCAAACCAGCTCCTGGTTTCATTAACCAATTCTGTTATTTGTTTGGTTTCTATTTCATTTATTTTTGCTCTAATCTTTATTATCCCCTTCCTTCCTTCTACTGCTTTTGGGTTTTTGTCCTTATTTTTCTAGCTCCTTTAAGTTTAAGGTTAGGTTGTATATATAATATGTGACTTTTTGTGCCTGGCTTCTTTCATTTAACATAATGTTTTTCAGGTTTATCTATGTTACAGCACATATAAGTACTTGGTTTCATATGGGTGAAGAATATTTTATACTGCATATATACCACAATTTGTTTATCCATTCATCTGTTGATGGGCATTTAGCTTCCAAAGGTTCTACCTTTTAACTATTGCAAATAGTTCTGCCATGAACAGTCATTTACTTATATTTATTTGAGTACCTGTTTTCAGTCCTTTGGATACATATCTGGAAGTGGAATGGCTGGGTCATATGCTAAGCCTATGTTTAATTACTTGAGGAACTGCCGACGGTTTGAAAATGCCATTGCCCCATTTTTCATTTTCACTACTAGTAAATGAACATTCCAATTTCTTCATATCTTTGCAAGCACATTATTATTATTATTATTGCCATTTTAATGGCTATGAAGCGGTATTTCACAGTGGTTTTGGTTGGAATTTACTTAATGACTAATGATGATTAGCAACTTTTCACATAGTTACGGCTACTTATATATATTTATGGAGGAACCTCTGTCCAAGTCTTTTGCTTATTTTTTTAATTGGATAGTTTATCTTTTTGTTGTCAAGTTGTGAAAGTTCTTCGTATATTCTGGATACCATTTGTAGCAACTAAGGAACTTGGAATTTTACATTATCTCCTCTTTTACTAATGTCTTTCTACTGACTTAGCTGAGGAATAGTATCAGGGCAGGGTCTACTCCTATTTATGCTCATCCTTGTCTCTTCCACCCATCATGTTGTAAGAGGAAACCACAGATAGTCAACTAATGAGTGAATTAATGAATGAACAAGAAGGTCATTGTCTCCTCATCAAGATGAGGACATTTTCTTCCTACTATGCATCCCTTTCTCTAAAACCTTAGGCCTAGAGTGTGGGAAGAAAATAATCATTTTGGTATCACCTTTAAAAGCTAAGTGTGTCTTAGTAACTCTTCTACTTTCTGTTTCCTGATTTTTTTGTTTTTGGTTTGTTTTGTTTTGTTTTTCTATTTCTTGTCTATTACATATATTATTCCTGGCGCTCTCTTGTACACTGAACATGCTAGGCACTGCAGAAACAAATGTGATGAAAATTCAGTCCTTCTGAGAGTAGGTATTTGTAAATCTATTTAACTACCCAGAAACTGAATCTCCTTCTCATGTTTAGGGAATCCTCCATTTCTTGTAAGTACTGGGTACTCAGATCCCCAGCCTTCATTGCTGCTAGGATGCAGGCATTTGACCTGGCTCTGCCAATCAGAGTCACCTGTACTAGCCTTGGATGGCACACCTGATGAGGCAATGAAGCAGGGCTGTTGCCAACTGTATTCTAGTAAAGCTTATGGGAACGATAAGAGAGATAGATCGTACCTCCCAGCATCCAGGTGTGTGATGGTCCCGGTTCTGGAAACACCTTTAGGTGCCTAGAAGAAGAGGCATCTTCATGGGATCTGTTCTGATCCATGACCCTAGTGATTTTTCTTGTCTATGGTATTTAATCCTGGTTCTCTGGCCTCTTGGAGATTCTTCAAATTGCCATTATATTCTTTAATAAGCTCATTTTCTGCTCAAATTATGCATGGCTGATTATTGTTGCTTGCAACTGAGAAACTTGGCAGTGTTTCCCAGACTGCCCTCATAGAGCTCACACTCTAGAACTAAGACCAGTATCATAACCAAACTACCAAACTACTGCCTTTAGGCCACTGTCTTAAAATGTTATTGGAAGATAGCAGTGCTTACTCATTTTCATATTGTCTATGGATGCCTTGAAGCTACAGCAGCAAAATTGAGCTGTTGACACAGAAGCCCGACCAGAAAGCCTAAAATATTTAGTTCCTGGCCCTTTACAGAAAGAGTTTACACACACCTGCCTTAGAAAGGAAGACATGCAAATAACATGCAATTCCAATATAACATTTTCCAAGCTATTGTTAAAATTTGTTTCAAAGTAATTGCTATTTTTCATTTGTATCATATCTAAAGGTGACAAATTTTATAAGTGACCCCTGAAGCCTTCCAAAATCATGTACTGGGAGACATAATTCCTTGTGTGAAGTACTTGTTATCTGAGATTTTCTTTTATTTGTTACAAATTTACCTTAAAGAGGCAGTCCTTGGCCTAGAGATAGGTAAATCAGTAGATAAGCTCCCTTTCTCCTGGTATTAACTTTTGCTATCACTACAGTCCCTAAAGGTTATAAGTAACTTTATAATCTATTTGAGTTTGTGCTGATCTAACATTTGAATCTCCTTTACACTATCCCAGTAACTACAGTGCCTTTGCATCTCTCTGATAACAGAAAATTCACACATTCTAAGGGAGGACTGTTTGTTCCCTTCTAGTCAGTCTTCACTGAATCCAGGCTTGTCATTAAGTCAAAACTTGTTTCCATTCACCAGCAACCAAAAAGAACATTTAATCCCTCTCCCACATTAGTGCATTTAAATTATTGATAATCACTACTGTGACTTCTTGACTTTTTTAAAACTTGGAACAACATAACATTACAAGAGATTTATCAAATTTTTCTGAGAGTCTTATTCATATTTTCTCATTAGCATCTAACACTGACACCAGGGGGGCAGAATTACCATCTCTAATAGACAAATTGTCCAACCCAAGTTAACAGCCGGTAAATAGTGGAGTGGAGCCTCGCATGGTTTTCCACTATGGCAAACATTTTGCACTTTGAAAAGCTCTACTTTGCCACAGAGCGTGTCGTCTCTCAGCATTTGCTTTGTCTTTCCTAGGCGGAGAGATTCCCCATCTCTCTCTCTGTCTCTTTCTCTCTCTCTCTCTCTCTCACACACACACACACACACACACACACTCACACACACACACACACACCTTATCATGCCCTCCTCTGCCAGCTTGTTTCCACTTCTAGCATGTCATTTGAGTTGCCCCCTTATGTCACTTTAATTTTAATGATGTAATTGCTATGCCCAGGAAGCAGTGCCTGTGGTGTCAGTGACTCTGTCCCTTACTAACTACATGACCTTTGGCAATTATATTTCTGACCATATGACCTCCCAATTACTTCTCAATTTCTTTTTATTTTTTAATTTAGAGAGACACAGCGAGGGAGAGAGCAAGTGCAAGTGGGGAAGAGGGGCAGAGGGGGAAAGAGTGAAGGAGGGAGGGAAGGGGAGAGAGAGAGAGAGAGAGAGAGAATATGAGAATCTTAATCACGGGGCTTGATGCCACAACCCTGGGATCATGACCTGAGCCAAAATCAAGAGTCAGATGCTCAACCAACTGAGCCACCCAGGCACTCCTGCTTCTCACTTTCTGTGCCTTATTAAAACAGATTCAATATCTATGTCCTGAGTACAGTAAGAGTTAAGATATTTACATACAGTTAAAAAAATGAAAGCCAAGAACATTATTATTGCTGTAAATACACTTGAAAAATACAATCAAATCTTTCCTATAGACACCTGTGCTTGGAGAAAAGTTTCCAGTTCTATAGTGATCAAGATAATGCATTAACATAAGCAATCTAGCACCAAAATTGATTTTTATCTTCTTACTGGAACAAAGATTTAAACTCTTAAAGAACAACTTGAAGATGAAACACAAAAAATTGCACTTCACACATCAATTTTATGCAATTAGATTCAGGGCATGAGATTTTTTTCATTGTGGAGATAAACCATAAGAGAGACAAGGCCTCTTCTGTACTTGAACAGAAAGTAGACAAAACTCTCTATGAGGGCCCAGAATACGCTTCTATCTGCACAGGCCTTGTGTACACTAAGGTGATTTGGAAATGCAGTGTCCTTGGAGATAAGAACAAAAATTTCCTATTCAGAGAAATGAGAAAAACTAAACACTCTCTAATAAACTGAGAGATTTCATTACTAGGTTGAAAGTTAGGTGACATTAACAGGGTGACAATGGACAAGTTGTTTCATTTATATAAGCCACAGTTGCATTATCTATCGAATGATGAGATCTACCTCATTTGTGTGAGAATCAAGTGAAAAAGAACATGAGATTCAAAGGCAAGTACTCAGTAATTGGTTGCTATAAATAGAAAGTGGCAAAATGCATCTGCTACAATAGTCATATGCCTGGCTAGCTGTACAAATTTGTTATTTAAGTTGGTTAATCTATGCCTCGGTTTTCACATCTGTAAAACAGGGATAATGATACTGCTTCTCTCATTTGGTAGTTATGAGAATTTAACCAGGCAGGAGATGTAAAGCACTGAGGACAGTGCCTGACTCTTAGTGAGCACTCGGTAACGTTAATTGTCACTATCACCATACTGCATCAAAAATACATTTTTCCCTTACCAGTGAGCATTGGACAAATACTAAAGCCTTCACAAAAATGAGATTTTTTATTTAAGTTTTAAAAAGACACCAAGTAACCTTGAGGGTGTTATGCTGAGCGAAATAAGTCAGGCAGAGGACAAATATATGTTTGCACGTATAGGAGGATTAGGAGGAACTTGACGGAGGAACAAGGGGGAGAAGAAGGGCAGAAATGGTGGGGTAAAGGGAGAGAGGCAAACCATGAGAGACTCTTGAATGCTGACAAAAACTGAGGACTGATGGATGTGGGGGGGAGGGGCGGATGGGCATGGAGGAGGACACTTGTGGGGATGAGCACTGTTATGTGGAAACTAATTTGACAATAAACTATTTGTAAAAAAAAAAAAAAAAAAAAAAAAAGACACCAAGTAAAAGTTAAAACTATTGCTGAGAGGGGAATTTTCTCTGTAAAAGTCACAGAGCCCTCATAAAGCATTTGATTCTGCTATTGTCTCCTTGGCTTCCAAACCCCAGATGCTGCCTTGTTAGTTCAATCCCCTTGCTCTCTCTGATGCCCTATATTGGGACTGAAGCAATCATACAGATTTCTCAGAATGAAAAGGCTATATGGTTAGGGTGTCTCCACATTTGTTGAAATAGTCACTTTAGCCAGTTTTAATGTAAAAATTCCTAAATTGTTAATACTCTCCTAAGTGATATTTAATGACAAAATTAATATCTGCATGAAGTGTAATGAGTGATTTTCTTTGTGAAAATACCATATAAGCTGACACAGGGTAATAATCACACTGTCAAAGACTCCAAGATTCCATTTTCTCCAAGCCATCTATTTCCCCAGCTTCTGCTGTACAGGCTGTCATCAAGATGGTAAGATTTATTTCTCCTCTTACTGCACCATGCCAGCCAGTTTTATAGGCCATATAGCTGTTGTGTCCACTTTTCAAAAAGGTGCAAAATCCCTGGTATCACTTTCATAGGTAATCGTGTGCACAACGAAGAGAATGGCTTTCATGCCAATGAAGCCAGACCCATTCCCCGTGGAAGGCTTAGGAAAGCCTGGCATGCAATTCAGATGTCTAAAAACGTGTAACCAGGGGCAATGGGTGGCTCAGTCAGTTTAGTGTCCAGCTTCAGCTCAGGTCATGATCTCATGGTTGGTGGGTTCGAGCCCCTCATGAAGCTGCCTGCTTCAGAATCTGTGTCTCCCTCTCTATTTGCCCCTCTCCCCCTCGCACTCTGTCTTTACCAAAATAAATAAATATTAAGCAAATTTTTTTTAAACATGTAACCAGGGACCGATTACTCAGGGGAAGATCCAAAGTGGTTTGCTCATGACCTCACTCCCAAAGGAACTGCCCATCAGGGAATGCAAGCTTGACCTCTTTGGTGTAATTTTCTGTGGTTTGCTTTCCTGTGCACTAAAATATGGGACCCACATTAAGTCCTTCATGACTGCTTCAGGATCTGTGTGTGGCTTCCCCTTAAAACCTGCCCAATTTCACATGAGTTTCATTAGAGGCAGTTAATGGTGTAGAACCCAGGAACAGGAAGCATAGTCAGGGCTGGCTTCTTACCTCTGGCCACTAGTGTCCCTGCAGGACTGGATAGTTGGTTTCCATCTTACTCCCCAAATTTTCATTTATGCTCAAAATAAGTTACCTCATGGGGTGTCTTGTTTTGTGGCAGGCCTTGGAGCTTTGCGTTTCCTGCACAATATGCCCCAGAACTCAGGGTGCATGTATTTGAAAACTAAGGTTTGTGTTTATGAAGTATTAACTCTGTACAGTCAGATATGAATTGAATATAATTAGATGTGCCAGTGAGTGGTCAGCTGAGCTGGGTTACTAAAAGCATAGGCTTCTGCATCAGTCTTTCGAGGCCCAAATCCCAGCTACATCACTAACTAGCTTCAAGACCTCTGTGGCTATGGGAGAGCTTCCTAGGCTAGACAGCAAACCTGGATAGAAACCTGGCCTGGGCATTCAGAGAAACTTCAAAAGCCTTAGTAGTTTGATAAATGAAAAGCAGGAAGCTCAATGTTAGAAGCAGAGAGAGAGAGAGCAGCATGTGAAAAGATAATGGGAAGAGAAAAAGATACAGCAAATTCAGGCAGTACAGAAAGGAGACCTTTGTGACTCAACCTAGCTGGAACTGAGTATAGGTGGAATTGAGGCTGCAGGGGGCAGTGGTGTAGATGGCAGATGGCTTTGCAAGTGGCCAGGGTTTTGTTTTGTTTTCTTTTCTTTTAAAAACTAATGAATATGAGCTGTCCTTTGGGGGCGATAAAAATCTTTAGGAACTAGACAGAGGTGTCTGCTCCACAACCCTGTGAACATCCCAAATGTCACCTAATTGTACACTTTAAAATAGTTAATTTTATGTTATGTGAATTTTATCTAACGCAATAAAATTTAAAAACTAATGATCACTTAAAAAGTTAATACATGCATAGATGATGCAGATTTCAAAAAGGATAAAAAGGTATCCAGTAAGTAGCCTCCTCTTCCTGATCCCTAGTTACAGTGTTCTTCCCCATAGGCTTCTCAGTTATAACCACATTTTTGTTGCTTATCCTTCCAGATATATTTTGTATGATATGTGTATGTATGCTGTTGATTTTCTCATCCAGTGGGTAGCACACACACTGTTCTGTGCCTCGCTTCTGCCATTTAATCATCATCTCAGAGATCATTCCGCACAAGTACACAAAGAACCACCCACCTCAGTCTCTCTCGTGGCTTCACCACACAGTTTTGTAGTCCCAATTGCTGGGTATTTCAGTGGCTTCTCATCTTTTCCTTTTACAAGGATGTTGCAGTAAAAATTCTTGCTTATATTTCAGTTTTCACATTTACCAGTACATCTCTGGTTTAATTATACATTTCTAGTCTTTAGCCAGTATCTGGCTAAAACTCCCCACCATGAGTGATAATAATATTTTAAAATTTTCTCCCCAATTGTTTTGAGATTTGTTCATGTTGTTGCCTGTTATTAAAAGTTAAATAGTTAAAGTCATTTTAATTGATGAATAGTATTGCCTTGTATGGATACACCACAGATAGCTTATATATTCACCTATTGGGGGACACTCAAGTTGTTTCCTGTTTTATGCTATTACAAACAAAGCTATTATAAACTTTCTTCTACAGATCTTTCTATAGACATATGTTCTCTTTGTTTGTGGGACTAAGCCTAGGAATGCAATGGCTTGGTCATATAGTAGCGGTGTGCTTAACCTTTTAAGAAACAGCTAGATTGTGTGCCAAAGTGGTTATACCATTTCACAATCCCAACAGAAGTATATGAAAGTTCTGCTTCCTCCATAGCCTCACCAGCAATTGATTTGATCAGGCTTTTTAATTCTAGTAATTATAATAGCTATGTAAGGATATCTCATTGAATAATGATGATCATCATCTTTGTATGTACGTATTTGGCATCTATATATCTTCTTTGAGGAAGCATTCATTGAATTCTTCTGCCCCATTTTGTATTGGATTATTTGTTTCCTTAATATTGAGTTTTGAGCTTTCCTCAAAAGAACTGGATACAAGTTCTTTATGAGACATGTGCTTGGCAAATAATTCCTTCCAGCCTATTGCTTATCTTTTCTTTCTCTTAACAATATTTTTTAAAAAGCAAAATTGTCTTTTAGTTTTTATAAAGTATAATTTAGCAATTCTTTATGAATAATGCCTTAGGTGATGGATCTAAAAGAAACTTTCTTTTCACTATGTCAAGGTAAACTTTTCTCCTATGTTTTTTAAAGCTGTTTTATAGTTTCAATTTACATTTACATTTATGGACAATTTTTAGTTTATTTTTCTATATGGCGGAAGGAATGGATTAATATTGACTTTTTTTTGCTAAAGGATATCCAATAGTTCCAGCTTGATTTTTGAAAGAATATCCTTTCTCCACTGATGTATCTTTTTGCATTGAAATGGTTCATCACCCTACCAATTTCTTAAAAAGCACTGTTCCAGCCATGTTGCCTGGTGTATCTGGTTATTTCCAGTCAGAGAGTAAGTAGGTTCTGGTTACTCTATCTTAACCAGGAGTAGAAGTCTAGACCTAGTTTTCAAATTTGTTTTTCCCACTTTAAACTGGTTTTACAAATTTAGTCAACACAATTATCTCTATGATGCAGATTTATAAACCAAAAGTCAAAGAAGTTAAGCAATTTGCCCAATTTACAGCATTGTTATAGTGATGAAATCAAATAAGCCTCCAAAACACACAGAATGCCATATGACATCATAATTGTGCGGCAGTTGATAAATAAGGGCTTTTAATCTACTTAATGATTATTTCTTAAAGTAACCCTACTCCCATAACAAGTATCTGTCTTAAGTGCATTCAACATCTATCAATATTTTCCTTTGAAAACTCCTCACTTTATTTCCTTGCCCAGGACACCTTGAAAAGTATTTTCTCAGCCCATCTGAACCTTCAACATCAGCTGCTAATCTACACTTCTCAGCAACCTGTAAACTACATTCATTAGATGCTAAATTATAGCTTCCAGAAAATGACAAGTAAGTGGAACATTTCCCCAATGTAAAGCTCATTCAATAAAAATTAAAGGACCCTTAGAGAAGACAGATTTGGAGGAATCATATATAAATATATATATTAGACAATCTCTGCTTATCCTCCTGTCAGGATCAGTGAGTTAATGCTAAGAAATATACAGCTTGGGTTCATGAAACAGTCTATTAAGAAAACAGAACAGTTCTCATCGTTTGCCACATAAGACAGTAAATCTATTACTTTCAAATAAAGCTGTATTAACAGAAACATTACTTGTTCATATTAAGATATTTCCCAGAGCTGTTCTTTTTTTTTTTAATAAAAATAAAGACGTTCTATGGGTTGTGGAATGTCATCTTTTCATTTTTGAAACCCTTCCAATAGCATCCTGACTGCGGTACCTAAGTCTATTGGGGGCTTATTTCATGAGATGGTTTACTTATGTAGGATTACACTGGCATTTTAGAACCAGACACAATGCTCTGAACTGAACCTCAAAATGTCTCTGCAACAGCCTAAAGTCAAACCCCGTCTGTTTTTGAAAAGGGAATACAGAAGTAGAAATCCAGACTCTCGGAGTCTGAGCAGGGATGCTTGCTGTAGTGGTAAGTTCATCCAGTCATCGCCTTGGCTTCCCCCATCGGCCCTCTCTCACTGAAGGCCCTCACTACTTCACAGCGTCACTTTTCTGAAGAGTTTTCTCCCTTCCTCACCACTATATCAGTTCTCTGAGTGCTCATGCTACTCCTTCACCCCTCTACCCCAATGCTCTCACCAAAGTCATTAGTGATCTCCAAGTCACTAAACCAGGAGATATATTTTAGTCATCTTCTAACTTGACCCATCAAAAGTATATTCCACCATGACCACTCTACTTCTTAGAACATTCTGCACCTTGACATTCCATGACCACCAGTGCACTTGCTTTCCTTTTTCTTTCTTTTCTTTTTTTTTCTGGCCACTTTTCATCAGATTCCTTTTTAGGCTCATCTTTTAATCTCAATCATTAAATGCTGGTGATGGTCAACTCTAGGTCCCATTCTTTTCTCCTGCTTTGCATGAGTCCCTCTATGCAGGTGGCTCACACGTTCTCTCTGAGCTGTGGGGTCCCATTGCCATCGCCACAGGATGTCTCAAAGGAATTCCATATTCATCATGCAGGTCCAAATTAAAACAAAAGATTTCCTTTTTAAAAAAGGGGGGGGCACAAATCTGACATGTGCTCTCCATGTTGCCAGCTTAAAATAAACACTTCAGTGGTTTCTCACTGCTCCTTAAAAAAACTATTAACATGATTCACAGGATGCTGAGTAATTTAGTCAGTTCCTATCTGTCCAGTCTTACCTCACACCTTACTCCACATTCTGTCTTTGCTTCTAGCACACCAGCCTCACTACTGTGCTTTATTTATGTCTCACACTTTCCACACTCTTTCCTGCCATGGAAGGAACTTTTCTCTCCCTTCTCCAATCACCTCCTAGTCAGCTGGTACTCCTCCTCCAGACAATCTCCCAGATAAGGTTAATATTTTCTTTTTTTCTACTTAATTTTTTAAATGTTTCTTTATCTTTGAGAGAAAGAGGAGGAGAATGAGCAGGTAAGGGACAAAGAGAGAGGGAGACAGAGGATGCAAAGCAGGCTCTGTGCTAGCAGCACAGAGCCCGATGAGGGGTTCAAACTCACAAATCACATGACCTGAGCCAAAGTCAGACATCCAAATAACTGAGCCACCCAGGCATCCCAAGGTTAATATTTTCTGTTCTGTGATCTCATGATGTAATATTCTTCTGAGAATATATTTCATATATAATATATATAATTAATATAATTTAACTTAGATGTGTAATTATTTGAGTAATGTGAATCTCCTCCTAGAGTGAGAGCTCCGTGACAGAGGGACAAATCCTGCCATACTATCCAACATATCCTCAGTTAGCACAGTTAGTGATCAATAAAATTTATTAGATTAATTGAGTAATTGTAAATCAGGATGCTTGGGTCCTGGTCCTAGCTCTGTCTTTGTTAGGCTTAATAATATTCAGCATAAATAACTATTATTTGGATTGAATATGGGTATTATACACTGTACAAATCCTGTCCACTGATAGGACCCAATACATTTGCTAGTAAATTCGGTAAGCATGCCTTCACTCTAGAGAACCTTGAATAGAGGGGACCTACATCCCTTTTCTAACTCATCTAACTCCCAAGTTCCCTCCACAAGTGTCTCCAAGTGCTCTAAGGGGTATTTTTCCAAAACTGAGCTTTATGACTGTTGTGCTAGGGGCAGATGCCTATGTCTTCCCGGGAAGTGGAGAGAGTGCATAAAGTATGCGATTCTCATTTGGGGACGCTCAGAGCTTGCCCTAATTGCTCTGTTGTTTGGAAACTTGAAGGAAAGGCTTTAATGGAGGAAAAAGTAAGGAAACAGGAAAATAGCTGACACCCAACCCTCGGAAAGAAAAAAATGAATCTCTGGTGAGAATCTACCCAAATTCCAAGGGTTCACTGACAACTCTACTGCCCTCCTCTACTGAATATATTATTCTTATACCACATTTGCTTAGAATCAGCACATATTTATTTTTTGTTATTATTGTAGGATACTAAGAATTACATAACGGTTTCACATACAGGGTAGCATTTCATTTTCATACACCCTATAATGCAGTTTTGTCTTTGTTCTCATTTTTTTCAGGTTAGGACACTGAGGATTAGAGACACCAAATAATCCAGTGTGTATTATCCTTCTGGTGAGCCTGGTTTCAAGTCAGCTGCTTTTATTCTAAGACTTTTCATTTTCCCCCGTTACATTAATTAAAAATTTCTTAACCTATTCTTCCTCTAATTCCTGGACCTAAATTTCTATCACTTCTTCCCACATGCACTATAAGTCCTTTGGGGGCTACAACACTCAACTATGATTCTATATCAAATCAGACTGCTGCACGAAGGTGGTCTCACTGAACTGGGGCAGGGCAGGGAGAAGGAACTGACAGGGAAGCAGGCACAAAGCCCATGAAATCAGAGAAGACACAACTGAAAGACACTTTAGTTTGCTAAGAATATCAAGGGGGACAGGTAACTTATTTATCACTGTGTGGAATGTTCTCGGGTCAGGACTAGCTATGTAATTTGCAGGGCTCTATGAAAAATTCAAGTGTGGGGTTGCTTGTTAAAAAGTGGAGGGAGGGGAGTGTTTTTTCCTTTCTTCCATGGACTTTTTCTTGACTTGTTGTGGTGTTTTTTATATGCTGTTTAATGTTGCACACCATTGGACATGGGGATATTTTCAGGTTGAATACAGACCCTGTCTGTGTCCAGGCTCCTGCTGGGGAGGGAAAGTGTCAACAGCCACTGCAGAGGGGCTAGGGAGCAGGCTGAGAACCCATTAAGGAGAAACACGTGAACAAGACTCCCAGCCCCCAGAGCATGCTCCATTGTCCCATCAGATTTCACATATAAAACATAGAGTCGTGTATAAAATTATTCAGAATTCCAAGACAGTAATTGGACAGCATTAAACCCTGAGACTAGGGGCTCTTCTCTGGGTATGGATCCCTTAGCAGCTGCACTGGTTACACACCCCAGAAGCCAGCCCTGCCCTGGACTCACACATAAATGAAACTAGGACAGAGCCAGGAGGTCTTGAACCACTGAGTTTTTACCTTCTGTATGCCCAGTGGATCAGCATTTGGTGGCCTATAATAAATATAGTACTGAACTGAATTGAACTGGAGAGGTTGCCAACCACACACAAAAGGCAAGATGTGTTTTTTGATTCACAACATTAAATGAAGCCAGACTTTTCTTGGAGACTCAAAGGGAAAGGTTTTGGTACCTCTTTCATTCTGATACAAATTAGAAAATGAAGTCTCAGATGCACAGGTTTTACCCTCAAATTTAACCCTCTGAAGCAACAGTAGGTGAGACTGTGAGAGCATGTCCCTCAGTCCTGATCTTTACAGAGGGACAGTGGTCTCATCAAAGCCTGCACAACATGTGATGGGCAGAATCCTCTCCCGTTTTCAGGGAATGGCGGCCAAAGGAAACTAAGCACTAAAAGCCTCATAGGATCTCCTTGGACCCCAGGACCACTCTTGATTGTATTTGCTCCTGAACTGGCTGCAGTGCACAGCCATGGCAGGTAGATCAGCAGCTCTACAAGGCTTCCCCCACCGAGGTGACTGAAAGAAACCTTTCCAGGCTACACCTTAGCCTCCTCACACCAGAAGGGTCTGCCGGTAAAACTGCTTCCTTATGGACTTATGGAGCTTCTCCTGGGGATGAGACCCTACAATCCATCAGTTCTCACAGCATGGACATCCCTTTGCACAGTGTGAGTCTGTCACATTCCTGCTATGTTGAAGTGGTTTCATTTCCATATGCTGAATTTTATTTTTAATGTAAAACAAGTTGGTATTTGTGGGAATCCTGAGGCAGATCCTCTGGGGACCCAGGTTCTCCTATTCTGGAAATCGTCATGGTTCTCAGGATGATGTTGAATAACTAGCTGCATTTAGATAACTAGCATGCGTTTAGATTTGTATTTTGAATGGAAGACGCCTATGGTTTCTGCTCAGAGCAGTTCTGTTCGTTGGTATGCATGTGGTTCTTCATTTTATACAGAGAACATTAGTTTTGTTTTGTGGCCAGCATGCTTCTTTCCTGAAATGCAGTCCTTTACATTGACATCACTAATACTATAATGCTAAATATTGGATGCAGTAAATGTCCTATTTTAGATTAAATCCAGAGTAAATGGAGGGATAAGTAAATCCAATTACCACACAATGTGTCATACAGAGAGCAAGACAAATACAATCATGTCATTAGAAATGCTCCCGTCTGCTACTTGTAGAAAGCAGGGCATTCGTCCCCAGGAGATGCGTTAGGTACACTAGTGCAAACTTACAGCCTAGTCAAAGTGAGCTCCTAAATTCACCTTCCTTGTGATTTGGGGCTAGCCTTAAACAATCTATTGTTTTCTGGGATGTCCTAGTTTGATGGGGCTGTCATAACAAAGTATCACTGAATGAGAGATGCAACAGCAATAATTTTTCTCATAGTTCTGGAGGCCAGAAGTCTGAGGTCAGCAGAGATGGTATCTCCTGAGGCTTCTCTCCTTGACTTGGAGATGGTGCTCTTTTCTTGAAGGTTTCACATGGTCCTCTCTGTAACTGTCCACATCCAAGTTTCCCCTTCTTATAATGGCCCTGGATTAAGGCCCACCTGGTGACCTCATTAAATTAATTACCTCTTTAAGAAGTTTAGCTCAGGGTGCCTGAATGGCTCAGTCAGTTAAGCCTCTGACTTCCACTCAGGTCATGATCTCACGGTTTGTGAGTTCAAGTCCTGTGTTGGACTCTGTGCGGACAGCTCAGGACCTGGAGCCTGCTTCAGATTCTGTGTCTCCCTCTCTCTCTGCCCTTTCCCAACTCATACCGTTTCTCTCAAAAATAAATAAAACATTTAAAAAATTAAAAAAGAAGCTTAGCTCTAAATACAATCACATCCTGAGGTACTGGGGGTTCGACTTCAACGTGTGAATTTTTGGGGTACACAACACAGCCCATAACATGCAAGCACAGTAAATACACGAAAAGAAAGGCCCTTTTAGGAAAACTGTCTCTTCTCATTTCTTGTACATATGTTTAAAATCCAAATATATTTGTAGAGCAAATTTCAAAACAGAGAAAAAATGATTTTTTCCTAAATTTTTATTTTAGAATGCTGTTATCATACAGAAAGGATTTATACTAAAACAGGCCTCATTTTCTGCAGCTCACCCCTGAGGGAAATGAAGGCCCATTATGAAAAATATCTAGTACCCTTAATGGCAGTAGAGTTCCCATATTCAACTCATGTAATATGAATTTCCCTGGGTTTTCACTTTAAGGAAATGTTCTGAAGCTATTAAGGTTCCCATTAGTCAGTGTAGGCTGAGCAAAGCAGAAAATACTGCCTATTTCCAAAAACTAATACATGGGCTGATATATTCTCTGTCCCAAAGATACAATAAATTCCTGTCAAAGCTAACACAAGAGAAGGTTGGGCAGTTAGTTGGCAATGGAGTTGGTTGCAGATGAGCCCCTGGTAACATGCCTTCCTCTCCCGGTATATGGTTTGCATCTTCAGCTACAAGGGAAGGATGAGACCTCAAGGAAAGAGTGTTTGTTTGAGGCACAGTTTACCGAGCTGACTCCACGGAAATTGCCCCTGCTTTCTTGGATCGATGTGAGCCTTCCCAACTCCCTAGCCTTTCACCGGGAGAAATCCCCACTTTACAAGCTCATAAAACCATTCCCCTTTGTAATATAAATAGCAGCTATAAATATGCATTCAATGCCACAAGTAATTGGCTAATTCTACCTCTATCACTAGGATGAAAACAGAGACCAGATATGTTTCATTTACCTTTATGACTCTTGTCAACCAGGCCTAGAGAAATGAAAGCAGATTCTGGAAACAAGCGTGGCAACACAACTCTGCATGATTATTGCTCTTGCTAAGTGACAACAGTTTCAGATTCCAGCAAACAGATTCCTAATGATCCCTAATTAGAGAAACCGGAAAGTATATTCTTTACATGGGGCAAACCAAACCTGGGATAATGAGTACTTTAAATATATTTATATGCATAATAATACACAAAATCCGCATGTATTTACAAATGCATATATAATTTAAAATCCTGACAATGGCTCACATCTTATTGTGTAGTGATTATTTTCTCTCTGAATTTGTACAGCAAATTCCCATCATGGCTTTAATGTTGAGGAAGTACCCATAGTTCACTTGGTTCATGTGTCATCATTATCATAATGCAAAACAATAGTAAGATCCATTAACCTAAACACACTTCTGAACTCTTAGAACATGCACAGGAAATATCTATGGCAACTTACCTGGCAGTCCAACCGGTAATAAAATCCCCTCCCAACATCCCCAATAAGGAAATACGGTTAAAGACTTCGTTAGCTCCTGCAAACTCCCATCTTTCATCTAGATCCCAGACCCACATACCCCCCCCACATTGGGCATCTTCACTTGTAGGCCCACCAGACCTGTTTCTCTGTATTCATGAATAAAGTCTTCTTCATTTAAATGTTGCCCTATGACTGCTTTCATGCTATGATGGCAGGACTGAGTCACAAAGGCCATATGACCTGCAAAGCCCAAAATTTTATCATCTGGCCCTTCACAGAAAAAGTTTGAATGTTCTATTCACCACTTAACCCCCTGAATTTCCGTTTTCTTATCCGTAAAATGGTGATGATAGTAATAATAATACCTCTCTCATACTGACGTTGAGGATTGAACGTAGTATAGCCCACAAACCACTTAGCTAGTGCATCAACAACAATAAGCACTTGCCTATACTGGCTCTTGGTGTTAACATTATTACTCCTCATATTTCAAGACTCAGACCACCGATCTTCAAGAATATTACCCGGCTTGCCTACCTCCTCCCACCCCATCCTAAGTCTTCCACTGTGCTCCTATCGTGGGCTGAAGATACCTTTATTTTACCTCTGTTTTCATTATACATAGACGGTCTTCTGTCTCCCCTCAGAAGACTGTGAGCATCTTAAGGGCAGGAGTTGTACCTTGTTCACCTTAAATATGCAGAGCCAGCATCTTGCTCACTGTTGGCATTCAGTGCACCTGAGCCCTTCGTGGGAGGTCACAGAAAGTCAGTGTCCAAAGGATGTTTATTTATAGACCAGGAGGTTGCCAGAGCTTTGTTTCAGGTTTGATGGAAGTTACTCAATTGACTTGCAAATCAGTAGTTGGAAGTTATATTCTGGCAGGTGAGCACTGATCAACTTGCTTATAAAGCAAGGGCCCACTCTGGACTCTGGATCCAAACAATGTTCAGAAGCCCATCCCCAAGTCACTCCATCAGCAGCTGGCTTTGATTCTAGCCACTCCATGTGGTTTCACATTCATTCTTTCTCAAGGAATTCCAAATGCACAGAAAGGCATCAACTGCTAATTTGTTAAAGAAAAATAAAATTCCTGCCACAGAGAAACTGGCATTTAGAACAAACCCAAGAAGTATTCACCAAAATGAAAATGAAAATGTGTGTAGCCACTTTTTGCGCATTTGCTTGTTTGCTTTTGAATCTGTTTTTTTTTTCTTTTTTTTTACATTTCCCATCTTTCTGTCTAAAATTTCAGAATTCCCTTTACTGTTTAGTCAACTTTGTTTTGCTCTAGAAAAATCACAATCTCTGTGATCAGGAATATGCTATTTAACCTCAAAGAACTACTTGCAGTTTTAAAGCTCAGTTCCTTTAGAGAGAAGGCAGTTTTCTTCTATTTTGTCTTATCAGGATGCCCTAAACTTGATCACCATTCATAGAATTCTCTTCAGGGGCTCAATTTAAAAAGATTTGCAGAGGCTTTAAACTTTCCAGCAGGAAAATTTCAGTCAGCCAAGGATAATTTGCAAAATGCTCTCCTTTTACATCCAGACACCTTCAGTGTTCCTCTCTGCTGCTTACTCGGGGTTACATAGCAATAACCTACAATTATTTATCAACACAACAGCTTGAGCAAAACTCAGAATTGGTTCTGTCAAGTTTGATTTGGTTCTAAAACCTTAGCTTTTCCTCATTCCTTCTTTCCATTCATCATCCTAAATCATCTCCATAATGATCTTCTCCCAACTTTTACTTGATTCTAGAGAAATGGGTGATACACAGCACTGAACTCAAGTAATACGTTTCTGATTCCTTTCACTTTGTATAGACGGAGAATGGAACCACTGTATATGCAGAAAGACTGTACACATTACCGTGAAGTTCTTGATGATGCTATACTTTAAAAGCAAAACACACCAATTTAGAAATTTCAAATAGTTATCCTCTTTTATACTTGCAAAGACAAATCAAATGGCTTATTACATTTGGGTTCCAATACATTTTTCATTACAGATGCTGAATCCTCCCAGAAAAAGGAAAAGCCATAAGGGCGTCTCAATAAGCTTTCCTTACCTTATAGTTTATGTTTATGTTGGATTTTATTGTCTTGACTTATGATTTGCTGTATTATACTACATTACACTTAAGTCAATAAAAGTAATTTTCAAGAAAGCAGGGGTATAAGTAACTTAAGGTAAATATAAATTGAATTATTTATATTTAAGTCCTAATTACTGGGAGAGGTAAGAACCTAGACAGACACACACACACACACACACACACTTGCCTCAAATGGGTTTGTAGAATATTGGGCATTTTCTGACACATAAATTTTGCCTTCATCTTACATATTAATGTATTAATTTTGTATGGCCATTCTCTCTCTTCCCCACATCCCAACCTTACACGTTTGCCCAGGCTTCAGCATACCAACTCCTTTTCAATTTCATTTTTTAAAAAATACTGTTTAGGAGCACCCTGCTGCCTCAGTTAGGTAAGTATCCAATACTTGGTTTCGGCATAGGTCATGATCTCACAGTTTGTGGGTTCGAGCCCCACATTGGGCTCTGTGCTGACAGCTAGCTCAGAGTCTGGAGCCTGTTTCAGATTCTGTGTCTCCCTCTCTCTCTGACCCTCCCCTGTTCACATTTTCTCTCTCTCTCTCTCAGAAATAAATAAAAAAAAATCCCTGCACTAGGCTCATGCTGACAGCGTGGAGCCTGCTTGGGACGCTCTCTCTCCCTCTTCCTATGCCTCTCCCCAACTTGCCCTCCATCTCTCTCTCTGTCTCTCTCTTTCAAAATAAACAAACTGGGGGCGCCTGGGTGGCTCCGTGGGTTAAGCATCTGGCTTCAGCTCAGGTCATGATCTCACGGTTTGTGGGTTCGAGCTCCACATTGGGCTGTGCTGACAGCTAGCTAAGAGTCTGGAGCCTGTTTCAGATTGTGTCTCCCTCTCTCTCTGACCCTCCCCTGTTCACACTTTCTTTCTCTCTCGGAAATAAATTTTAAAAAATTTAAAATTAAAAAAATAAACTTAAAAAAGGTTTTAAGTAAACAAACTGTTTAAAAGCCACATTGTTTATTTTGTTATATCCCTCATTTCTGAATCAATGCATTTATATTCTGCTTGATAATGATGTGATTGGAATTCTGAAAACTATATTTCTCATTTTTTCAGATGGCTTCCTATTCAGTTGCACTAATATGGGTGCTAGATTGAAGCTGGAAGGCAGGGAGCTGCTCTTCCCATCAACTTCACTCCAGTCTCACTCCAGCAATGGCTATAGCTCCATCAGGAGCTATTAGCCTTTGTCTCTGGTCATTTTAGTCCTCCAGGAAACAACATTAATGTGCTCCTTCATAAGTACTAGAAGCAGTTACTGGGAGATGGCCCATTCCCAAAGATCTAAACACTGTGGTGTCCAACTTCTGATCTTCTCTGAGGTACCAAGAGAAGCCATGCAATTCTTCCTCTTCAGAGTTTGAACCCTAGCTCTGCAAAGCCCCTTCTCTAAGGCCCTGTGCTATTAGCTATAGCTTCATGGCAGCCCATGCTCAAAGGTCTGCATCTCATTTCTCCAGGGCATCTTCTCTAAGTTTCTAGATTCTGGAAATGCCAGCCCTTAACCTTCATGCTTCAGTCCTTAGAGGGCATAACTCTGTTGAATTTTGGTGTTCTGATCTTTTCATTCTCTAATGTGTCTCTATCCAATTCAATACACTAAGTTCTTTCTGTTACCATATTTAATGTGATTTCTCTGTTTCTAACTGAATCCTTAGTTGGGTACAAAATTGATACCAAACATAATCCCAGGAAACAAAACCTCATAAATGAGATTGATGGATTGATTTGGCTGTATCCTTGACCTTGACAAATGTGTGGAGCTACTCACTAATGGGAAAAGTGAAATCAGTACTTCATGGAATTCCATGCATCATGATTAATTAAACTGTCACCTATGTTTGATTGTTATTAAGTGTCTAATGACATTTGTGGAACCAAGCGTCTGCTTTTGATGCATATGGGCTAGGAGATCTTCTTACTGTACAAGAAAGCATACAGAAAGAGAGTGACAAGCTCAAGACTTTAAAATATAAGCCCACTTGACAGACAAAGAATAGGAGATCTATATGCCCCTGAAATTATTTATTTCACGGAAAATCACACTGAATTGTGTGTGTTGCAAAATTAAAAACTTAAGTTGAATTCACAGACTCTCGGGGCCCAACATTTGGAAAAAGTATTATTGCGTCCCTAGAGGCCATCGTACTTTTTATATTTAATACTCATATCTGCTAGTCACAAAACTTCAGAATAAGTAGATGTGTACAACATAATGACCCCATTGTACTTTCTAGAAAAGTAGTATTATTTTGGGGCATCTGCATAGAGATGGTAGGACAAAATAAGTATTGATGCAATTGTTCAGGGAAAGCTGATTGAAAGGAGATTCTCCCAGTAACCCTGGGAAGCAGATAATATGTCTATTGCACTTGACCTGAGAGAGTAAGTAGGGAAATTTGTGGGAGGTGCCAACAGTCCTTTGACTAGTGGGAAAGGAGGGGAGGTCTTTAGCAGCTGCCTTGTATGTAGTTCTTAAGTTGCTTTTGTTCAGATCTCCTCACTGTCAGCAGTTCACTGATTCAGAGGACTAGGGCCCAGTGGCCATGTTTATCACCCTGACCCTTTTGCCACAGTGGACTGGCTATTACCTGATTCAGTGGAGAGATTTCTAAAATTATCTAATTTTATATTCTTGCAAATCACCATGCCTGTGGGTGTTGGTATTGTGCCTTGCACTTATAAAACACTGTTTCCTAATCACCACTAGTCTTGAGATCTTAATCCCACTCCTTAATGAAGGACACTCTTCATACCTCAATGAGTTCAGGCAGGATTACATAGCATCTGAGTTGAGGGTTAACACCTGTTATGATATTCCTCTTCTAGACCAACAGGTTATCATCCCAATCTTTCCTGCCAGAGTCAAGAGGGGGCGTGAGATGGATAAGTGCTCTTTTCCTCCATAATCCTCACCTTCTCTTCCTTAATTTCGTGTCTTCCACAATCCATTCTACTTGTTGATTATGCCCCCATTTCCTGAGCATTATGAATAACCCATGTAATAGCCACAGAGTGAGAGAGTTACTAATTCCATTTTACAGGTGGGTGAGTTAAAGCTCATAAAAGGCAATGCCATGGGCCAAATGCCAAACAGCTGTTAAGTAACAGAAATGGAGTCTTAACCCAGGATCATCAGACTCCCCAGCCCAAAGCTCTTTCCAGTGCACCATATGGTAGTTCCTACTTCCTACTAGACAGGCACGTTCATACTGTATCTTAGGCAGTTTCTCCTGAGAGAGCACACAGTCCCATCTGGGCATGGGAACAGCAGCAGCAGATGAGCCTGGAGATGCAAGGAGCAGAAGGCAGTAAGCAGATGTAAATCTGCAGAACCCAGGAGCTCATAAAGGATGTTAAGCAGGAGAATAGCATAACCAGATGTGTTTTTGAGAAGCTTACTCTTGAGGGAGGTAGACTAGTCAGACAAGAGAGAGACAGCTATAAGAAAGCAAAAGAACACAAGGACCAAATCTGAGGCAGTGGCAATGCCCTAGAAAGAAGTCCTATATTTAAGGGATATTTTAAAGTAAAATCAATTGAATTTAGTGATTTATCAGGGGATAGGGAGTAAAGGAGTGGTGTTAGGAAAACTCCAAAGTTTCTGATTATGAATGCCATGGAACATGACAGAAAATAATAAAGAACTGAGTATAAAATGAGATTGATAGAGAGAGCACGAGATCCGTTGTGGACATACTAGGTTTGAAATATCTGTTTACATGTATTTATTCCCTAATAGTCTGCATTTTCTAGGGAAACGAAAATATCAATAAGTGCTACTAATTATCCAAGATAGCAAATTAAAATCTCAACCTCAGGAAAATATTATATACCCATCAGAACATCTAGAATTTCAAGGGAAAAGAGCCCTGAAAATACAAAGAGTTGGCAAATATGTAGAACAATGGCCACCTCCCTACACTGTTAATGAGCGTAAACGTTTACAACCGTATCAGAAAACTACTTGCAAGCAGTCACTAACACTGAACATACGCACACCTCAAGGCCCAGAAATTCCGTGGTAGCATTAACACACAACAGAAATGCATGCACATGCTCATCAAAAAGCAAGAATATGTATATTCAGAGCAGAAGTTCTCATAGTTGCCCAAACTGGAGGCAACTGAGAAGCATACATTAGAATTCTGTGCATCAATAAAAATGAAGGAAACACAACTCCACATAACAACATGGAAGAATCTCACAAATATACCATCAAATGAAATACACCATCCACAAAATACATGTTATACTTTGCTGTATGATTTCAGTTCATATAAAATTCAAAAACAGGCAAAATCAATCTGTGCCGTTGGAAGGCATGGTAGCAGTCACCCTTTGTTTGTGGAGTATTACTGAAAAGGCACCAGATATAACTTTGCATTCTGGTATCTTCCATTTCTTGATGCAGGTGCTGCTTATACTCTGTTGTTTTTTTTTTTTTATATGCAGCATTTAAATTTAGAGGTTTACATTACAAACAGATTCACCAATCCCCTCCAGTGCTAGCATTCATAAATTACCCAATCAAAAACTGTTAATTATGTTTAATTAATTAATAAATGTTTAGATGAATTAGTTTTTTTGCTTGACTCAAATATGGAAAGAAAAGGCATAAAAAGCAGTGTATATATTTGGAAGATTCTGTCTCAGGGGATCTGAGACACGACCTACCTGGCACACAATCTTTGCCAGCCTCCCCATCAGAACTTTGCATACCTGACCCTGAAAATGGAAACATTAGCAAAACCCACCTCACTAAATTTATTATGAAGATAACAAAAAGTGACGCAGGTGGGGAAAAACACCATGCAGATATTATTTGTTTTGAAGACAAGGTCCTTGGTCTTCTTGGAAGGTATACTTTAATTAAGGAGATATTCACTCATGCACCCCAAAAGAACACTTTGAAGAAAAATTGTAAAATAAAGCAGCATTTGGAAATAATTTTGGTCATAAAAGCAGGTTAATGGATTTCTCTTGTCATAATTCAATGAAACTAGCATAAAGCAAACTTTGTTCCTCAAAGTAAGTATATTTGGCAACAACACTTTGCTCTTCAAAGACCTGGCCAAGCAGACCAGCTCCTTGGTTCAGAAAAGAAATGATTTCTTCTCAGCACATAATAGCCTAGCAAGTCCCAGCTACTGCTGAAGCCAGATGCAGCAGGCAATGCCTTGTGGGAGAAGTCGGCTCCAATGATCCACCATGACTTCACAGCTCTCTGTTGCTCCTTCCTTAAACCAGCCCAATTTTGGCAGGAGAAAAAAATCTTTATCACAAACAACACTAGGGGCACCTGGGTGGCTCAGTCGGTTAAACATCTGACTTCAGCTTGGGTCATGATCTCATGGTTCACGGGTTCAAGTCCCACCCTGGGCTCTGTGCTAAAACACAGAGCCTGGAGCCTGCTTCGGATTCTGTGTCTCCCTCTCTGTGCCCCTCTTCTGCTTATGTTTTGTCTCTCTCTCAAAAAAAATAAATAAATAAATGTTAAAAAATTGTTTTTAAACCAACATTAATATTCACTTATATGTGAAATCTAAAAATTCCCAAAAACGTTGATTTCACAGAAACAGAACAAATTAGTGATTACCAGGGATTGAAGAGTGAGGGAAATGGATAGGGAGATATTGGTCAAATAGCACAAATGTTCAGTTATAAGAAGAATAAGTTCTGGGGCACCTGGGTGGCTCAGTGGTTAAGCATCTGACTTCGGCTCAGGTCATGATCTCACAGCGTGTGGGTTCGAGCCCTGCATCAGGCTCTGTGCTGACAGCTAGCTCAGAGCCTAGAGCCTGTTTCAGATTCTGTCTCTCTCTCTCTCTCTCTCTGACCCTCCTCTACTCATGCTTGCTCGCTCGCGCTCTCTCTCTCTCTCAGAAATAAATAAAACATTTAAAAATTTTTAAAAAAGAAGTTTTGCTGATCTAATGTACAGTATGGTGACTCCTCATCACACACAGAAAAAGTTAACTATGGTGAGGTGATGAATGTGTTAATTATCTTGATATTGGTAGTCACGTCACAATGTTTATGTGTAGCAAATCATATTGTACACTTTAAATATATATAATTGTATTTGTCAACTCAATAAATTTTTAAAAAGAATCAATAAATTAATCTATTGCAGAATAATAAAGATAACTTTACTAATAGATTTGAACACTCAATTTTAGCAAGAAGTTATAGTAAGGACTTTATAGGTACATTACCTGTTTCTCAAACCAGCACCTATGAGTTTATTGCCCCAGCCTCATTTCCCCCCCTCTCCTTCTCTCTTTCCTTACAATCTATCTCACATGCTTTTTTTTTTTTCATTTCCTGTTCTTTCTTACCACAGGACTTTTGCATGAACTGTTTCTTATGCCTCAAGTTCCTTCTCTCAGACTAATCCCTGGGGAATCAGCAAAGTCATACTCAATCGTTAGTGGAAATATCAGGGAAGATCATATCCATCTTATGCACAGCCACAGAAACTCAAGTCACCTCTCTGTTGCTCACATTATATAACTATAATAGTTATTCAACAACAGTCTTTCAGGACTGTCTAGATCTTCCACGAATTCCAGGGCTACATCTGCCTTGGATATAGCCAGATTTAGTTGGCCAAAGTTCATTAAAAAGCACCTTTTCTCTCATACTAACACAGTCTTCCAAAATGTTCATTTCAGTATACCTTAGATGTATCTAGAAGATCTGTCAACTTTTAAAATCAGCATTTTGAGTTGAGTCACCTGCAGGACATCTACACTTTTAATAAACCTGCAACCTCTTATATATTAGACTGTTTCATCCTCCTATCATAAAAATTAAATGTCAAGTTTAAGAGTTCAGAACTTGTAAAAATAACTTTAACACAGTTAAAAACTTTATTTAATTTCCTTTTGTCAGGCCAGAAGAGCTGTAACATATCTCCTCTTATCATACCGTTTGAGTCTTTTGGGTTTTTATTTTGCTATCTGTATGTTGTCTAATGCACTGCTCCTAATGCTTTAAGACAGTTTTCTACAAATAAATAAATGCAATTTCTAGATAGACACAAATTAATGAACACAAAAGCATATGCAAGAATAAAAAAATGTATGTATCACATGATAGTACCATGCATTAATTCATTTTTATGTCTCTCACATTGCCCAGCATGGTGCATTCCATGTGTTAGGTGCTCAATCACTGTTTACCGGACATGAGACCCTACACTGCTGAGTCATTTAAATGAAGGTGATAGGAGGTATAATGAGAGAACATTACATTCCTATGCTGTTTAGAAACAATACCCCTTTCTTACTGGACTCTTCACCAGTCTTACAGATAACAATCTGGGGTTTGCATCTGAAGAAAACGGTAGCTGATAGTGATTGATTTGATCTGTGTCTGCCACCACCTCTACTACTAATGGAGGTGCTGTTAGAATATGCCAGAGCAGGAGCGCCTGGGGACTCAGTCAGCTAAGCATCTGACTGCAGTTCACGTCATTATCTCATGGTCATTATCTCTGGAGTTTGAGCCCTGCATTGGGCTGTGTGCAGTCAGCTTTGGTTCCAGCCTCTGTCTCTGTCTCTGTCTCTCTGCCCCTCCCCAGCTCGTGCTTTCTCTCTGTCTCAAACATAAATAAAAACATAATTTTTTTTTTAAAAAAGAATTCACCAGAGCAGATGTTTGCTTAAGAATAAAGGCCATTAGGGCGCCTCAGTGGCTCAGTCAGTAAGTGTCCGACTTCGGCTAGGGTCATGATCTCACAGTTCGAGGGTTCAAGTCTCAAGTCAGGTTCTGTGCTGACAGTTTAGAGCCTAGAGCCTATTTCAAGTTCTGTGTCTCCTTCTCTGCTCCTCCCCTGCTCACACTCTGCTTCTCTCTCTCTCTCGCTCAAAAATAAATGAACATTAAAAAAGAAAAAGAATAAAGGTCACTCTTCCTAATCCAAAGGCTACAGGTTTTAAAACTTTAATTATGGCACCAGAGGTAGGCTCAGGTCCCTCCTCCTCAGGCTCTATGGCACTAGGCATTGTAAAGAGTGTCTAAAGTGGGATGCAATAAGCTTATTACCCACCTGCAATGTGGATAGTAGCTTAATACTTTTTTTAATGTTTCTTTCTTTTTGAGAAAGAGAAAGTCAGGTGTGAGTGGGGGAGAGGCAGAGAGAGAGAGACACAGAATCCGAAGCAGGCTCCAGACTGAGCTGTCAGCACAGAGGTTGATGTGGGGCTCAAATCTACAAACTGCGAGATCATGACCTGAGCTGAAGTTGGACACTTAATCAACTGAGCCACCCAGGTGCCCCTAGTTGGTAGTTTATTAAGAGGACTCAGGAAATAAATGAATAAATAAATAAGCCTTTGCAACCATTGCTAGTCTGCATAAAAGACAACATGTTGCTTTTTGCTGTAACTGCTTCATGATGCCTACAGCTTCTACCGGCAAAGTCTATCCTTTAACTTCATCCGATCTGATACATCTTCTTGGGATCCCCTATGGGGCATACATGTTGTGGGTGGATATGAGTAACTTATGCTGCTGTATTTATAAAACTGCTGCCCTAATGAGAAAATATATTTACTTATTAAAATAATAAACACAGCTACAAATGAACCATAAAAAAACAGATGAGACAACAGATTTCCCTACTCAAAGTGTCAGTTTTTAATTGAGAAATAAATTAAATAATCCATCTTTCTCCCACCATCTATTCCTCTATCTTCTTGCGTACCTATAGCATTCAAGAGCAGTCAGCATTTCTTGTATTAATTACAGATAACAAATCTCCATGTAAAAATTGATTTGCCTTGTAATACAATTTTGACAACACAACATATGGTAGCCTTTCCAATACACTCAAATCTAATGATTATACAGAACTCTGTCTACTTATTAACAGCTTTTGTTTTATCATGAAAACACTATTAAGATTTTTCTTTAGGGTTCTTTAGGGTGCCATAGGCAATGATGGAAATAATACATCATGTAATAAAGGAAGTTAATCTAATCTATGTTTCAAGTGGTGATTCTCAGGTATGCGAGTGGAGAAGGAGGAACTATTAATATGTAAATTATACTACAAGACTAATTTTTACCATTAATATTTTTCAGAGGTGAAGGCTGAAATAACAGACATTAGGACCATTTCGACATAATTGTACTAATTTATTTTTCCCCAACATATGTTATAATAATCCTAAAATGATATAGCATATGCCACTATGGGGAAAAGCCACAACAGTTTCATTTATGTTTTTCAAATATTTTAATTTTATTCTTTCCCCTTCTCTGAAGCCTTTGTTCTTTTTTAAAAACCTCCTGGCCCATCCATGTATCAAGTCAAAAATGTTTAAAAATATTTGAGAAAAAATATTTGGAGGATGACAAGGAATATGTCTCTATTTAAATGTATTCACTGGCAAAATTTAACTTTTTTAACACCTCTATTGCTACCGCTGCCTATGCCTTTGTTGCAACAAAGATTCTGATCCTCAGGATTTTAGGAAAAAGTTACCCACTGCATGCCTGAGGCACAGAGCAGAGGTGAATTAAACACACTACGTAAGTTGGAAGTCCATAAATCCTATAAATCAACTACCTTCATGAAGGAGTTCTCTAACCCAGATGATACTGATTTGAGGTTCTCTGGGGGAAGAAATGTATAAATATGAATTGGGTACCCACCCAACACCATAAAAGTATATCCAGTGTGGGGAGGAGGGGGTGGAGGAAGGAAAAAACAAAGAAGAAACCTGGATACAAAGGCAGGAAACAGTAACAGAAAAAAGAAAACTGAAACAAAGGTCCACAATTTGATCCAATTTGAAATCTGAAATTTACTAAAAGAATTAATACAACAAAAGACAAAGAGTACCATTGGCTCTGTGCTCCTACAACACAGATTCAGGATTGACTCTCACAGCTGATGAAATGCACCAATTGGCAAGCATTCATGGCTTTAGTCAATATTGGGGCTCAAATTACACTTAGACTTTGGCATCCCACTAAGTTTAATCAGAGCATCCGCTACAATCTTAGGAGCCTTCCTAAACATAAAATAGATAGGGTGAGATGCCTCCCCGTAACCATCAGAACTATTTTTTGGCCTAAATTTCCCATGGTCACATCACTTATTACCCTATTACATCCCATAGTGCACATGGACACTCAATGAGTAATAAATTTAAATTAAATTAAGTCTTAGGTACTTACAAATTGGCTTGATACAATGAGACCCTATGGACCATCTCTCCCAGTTAAAATGATTAGTATGGCCCAATCTAAATTAAAACAGGGCCTTCAAGTATTGGAATCTATTATGCAAGACCCATTTAGAGAAGGAATGATAATGCCCACTGCTTCTCCATTTAGCAGTCCAATTTAGTCCATTGTTAAACTTCAAAAGAATAAATGACACCACATAGTAGATGATCACTTTAATACCTTAGTCCCACCCATTAATACCTCCATACAAAATATTACTGTAACTACTAATTCCATCCAATCAGCAATCTTTTGCTATTATAGGTTTTGCTAATGTCTATCAGTGCCTATTTCAACAGCTTCCTAACCATGGTTTGCCTTCACCTTTGAAGGAACATAAGAAATCTTTTCCTGGCTATCCAGGACACATCTTAGCAGCCTTACCAACACTCACAGCTTTTGCACACCAAGTCTTAACCACACCCACCATTCTCCTGTAGCACAGGTATGACATTATATTGATGACATCTTCTCCTGAGGAAATTCATTAGAAATACTCATTCATGAAAAATATTCACAAAAAAGCTCACAAAAGGGCATGGGCCCTTGCTCTACACATAACACAAGGCCCTGCTACCTTGGTAAAAATCCTGAAAATTACTTGGTAAACAAGGGCCTTCCATCCTTGAATTGTCAAGAGACAGTTATTGACCCTTCCAGTACTCACAATGTTAAAGTAATACTCAAGACTTTTAGGCCTTTGTTTTGGATTCTGGAGTCAACATTTTCCTTCTTTTCAAATTTTACCTGAGCTAGTTTCTTGTTGTTACTTGTAAATTACCCACCTTGAATTGGCCCCCTGAAAAAAAAGGCACTAACGTCTGTCTAAAATGAATACAATAAGCATCCCTTTAGTGTCCTTCAAGGTCTCTTTCACTGTAAAGTTTTTAGCTGTGTCTTCTTATGCCTTCTGGAGTCTTTGGACCACCCACAATGGCCATAAATTGGTCCTGGCTCTTTAATAATGCAAGAAAATGACCACCTCAGTCTCAAGCTATATGCCATTAGAGCAGCAGTTCACAGCCACATACTGAATTTTCTTGGAAAAAGAGGTCCTACATCTGTGATCTTCTGTACCCAACTACCTATTATGCTTTGGATTATGGAAGCAGTATCCTGCAAACTTGGTGCAGCAACTGAGGCTTCCTTGCTACAGGATGGAGCTAAATCTGGGTCTCCTCTGTCTTAGATCCCTTGCCATATGACATGGTTCTGGATAAGATCTCTCTTCTCCCTGACCTCTTCAGTATCTGGGAAGCCCCTTAGAGTAAACTGAGTAAAAGTAATCAAAGTTCATACACTTTACAAACAACAACATCATCACCATTAACATGATGGAGCTCAGTGGAATGTTGCTGATCTTTATCCTTTATAAACAGCATCACTGATAAAGGATGAAACCCAAGAATAAGCAAAATTGCCCAAACTTTACACAGCTATCTCAGCACTGAATGGAATGGCCAACAATTGACCCATTCTATACATTTTTACAAACTCTTGAACCATCGCTAATGGTCTGGATGTCTGGTCTTGACGATGGCTAAGGTTTTACCTTTGGGGATAAAACAAAGCAAAACAAAACAAAACCTCTGAGAAATCTCCTGCCTCACAGATACCAAAATATAAATAAAGGTCACATATGCCTCTATATTTATTAAGGCACCACTTAATGAATGAGTTTCAAAGATGACTTATAGTGGCCAAAGCATTCATTTTATTTCTCAGGATACATAATTCTAGGCTCTTGAATACGACATTCAGTGAAATTTTCGTCTTTCTTACAGGCTTCAGATTGCAGGACTCATAGTATACCTTACTGGCTTACTTAAGTTCACATTCAATTAAATGAAATGTGGCATGTTTCAGCCATCAGTCAAACCATCAAGGATGAATTTTAATAATAATCTGACTCTATATTCTTGATATTTGACTGCTGATAACTTTTAACCCTCACCACCACCCCCTTTCTCTTCTGCTCCACATCTGGGCAAGCTGATACAAAAGCCTGGGGCTCCCTCCTTTGGCGCTCTTAGGAGATCAAACCACACAAGCCCCTGCCTCTATACAGGAATCCTCACTCTTGCCCTATCCCTTTCTTAAAAAGGTTTGTACATAAATGCTTACAGCAGCCTTATTTGTAACAACCAAAAAACCTTCATCAAGAAGTAAAAGGCTAAATGAATTATGGTCTATTTATACAATGGAATACTAGAAATCAGAACTTCCTACTCCTACAGAGCACAAAGAGTTGTTCAGTGAATCAATTCATTTAATTTTTTTAAAGCAGCTATTTTCCTTGTGCCACTCTGAGGTCCCTTCTCCTACCAAGAATTACCAATGAAGGACAGCTGAATTTGGTCATAGTAGGAAGATGCTAGTTTGGAAACAGTGCTGTGCCTCATTCCCATCTCTGCTATTTGTAAACTCCACGACTGGCATGTTATCTTCAGATGGCACCACAAAAAAAAAAAATGTGTGGTAGAGGTATTAAGTCCTACCTCCCAGGACTGTCACAGGGACTGAGATACCACCCTTGAATGCTCCTAGCATATGGCTTGTCACATAGTAGATGCTCAGTAAATACTAGGCTAAGAGGTTGAAGAAATGCTTTATATGTCATTTCCTACTGAAGCTTTAGTAACTGGGACATCTTTGTAATGTTCACCACTCCTCATCTTCTTTATGAGATTTAAAATCCTCTTAAACAATTTTGTAATTTATTAGCAATGTTTGTGCTTCTTCCACTTCTCTATAATTAGTTGGGTGATTAGTGAAAGTGCAGGTATTGCTGAGAAGTTTGGGTTTTACAACCTAATCCATCTATAGCAGATAATTTGAGAGAAAAGCATCTCCAGTAACAAAATACAAACTTCCCTGCAGGGCAGGACACCTTTGTTTGGCAGCAGGAAGATTCATGGACACTGGAGGAGGGTTTGGGGGAATTCTGTGCTGCTGGCTGGACTCTTGGAGAAGATAAACTGAGTCTGACAAAGAAGACAATGAGCTCCAGATGATTATTTCCCAAATCTATCCATCCCAGCATTCTCCACAGAATATTCTATGAAAATCACATCCCATGAAAGAATCTCAAAAAAGGTGATGGGGAGGTCATGATCAAATAATTTTAGGAAAGTATAAAATAGGCTCAATCTCTATACCTATGATAGCACAATATACTTTAACTAATGAAGATTCTAAAAAGTCTTGCTATGAGTTGTATATATTTAAATTTAGGAGAATATAGGCTCAATGCACTTATTTAAAATTGATACTATTTTTTGAGTAGCATCCATTAATGTATAAATTATATACAGTAGAAAATATTTTAGAAATCCCAAACTGTATGAATAATACAGATTAAAAGCTTCAGATAGAACAAAACACCTCTCTACTTGGTACATGATTTGATTTAAATTGCAGAAACCACATGCTGAAGGAAAAGAGAAAATTGCTTGGCTTTTCTATCCCACACCATAAGCATATGGAATTCTCTTCTCCCTCTCCTTGGTGAATGAGCTCAGCCACTATAAATGAATGTTGGCTAGAAGACCTCCAAAAACACCTTAGGATCTCTGTCTTAACCTGTTTACATATGCTTTCTTCAGTAGTCAAGGATGAGCTTTGATTTTCAAACTCTTATTCTCTAGCCACCGACCTAAAGCTCTTATTACTGAATGCTAGCTGGGAGGGGCTTATGAATAAGGGTTTTTGAAAATTTCAATGATACTCTGAAATTTGTCATTTTTGTACAAAAAGAAAAATACTGTTTACAAATGTATTACTACAACGTATGCCCTCTGTCTGCATATTAAATGGGTAAAGTAACTATTTTCTATTTCCTCTCTTCTATCTATATCTTATCCACCTTATCGTATCCACAGCAGGGATACGAACTCACTAGCTGTGGGCTCTGATTAATAGATTCTATGGTTGAGAAATACCATTTTGTTGGTTTGGGATGAAGATCTAGGTAATATCTTTTCTCCCTAGTGTTTTTAGTGGTTCTTTATTTGTTTGAACATTGGCTTTGGCTCTTTAAATCCGTTTGAGTCAGGTAAGAATAGGCAATAGACACAAACTCCATTAGTGTGAAGAACTCATAGATAGGTCCTGCGGGATGCACTCAGTTTATATGCTCTGCTCTTCGTCTCTGATGACACCTGCTACTCATCACACTTGTTTGGTTAATAGTGTTTGGATACTGTCTGTTGCTTCACAGAATGTCTTAAGACATAAATGTATTTTGCTTCATGACGATAAAAGAAATATAACCTCCACACACTCAAAGCACTTATCAAAAAGCAGTTCAGTCCTTGAAGGGAGCATGACATTATTCTTTTTCATAAACACAGCTATTTTAAAACACAACCAATAGCATTTTCTCCCATCTCACCATTATACATTCATCCGAGGAAAAGCTTTTCTGTCCACTTGAATAAAGACAAATATGTTTTAATATTCAGTTGGCAGCTACTGGACTTTAAAAACCAATTGTAACCAGTTACCTGTGTCTGGTGAGTTATTGGGTTAGATCATCCTGAAAGCTGAATTTCTACTGAGAGAAGAGTGGGAAGGGAGAGAGACTAAATAGAACTGTTCTTTGTGCTGTGTTGCATGCAGGTTACAGGAAGATTCCAACTGCACCCACCCAATGATGGCTTTCGGACTGGCTTTAGCAGAGACCATGCCCTAATCTAGCAGGCCCCTTGGGGACACTTAATGCCAAGGGAGGAGAGAGAGCCTACGTGATTAACATAAATCCATGCTATGGGCATTTGGCACTTAATTTGATTAACTCCACATTCATTTATTCATCAAATTTGGATATCTACTCTGTCCTTTGCACTGCTCTAAATGGTGGGCACAAAACATCAAGCAAAATAGACTAGATTGCTCTTCTCATAAAGCCAACATCCAGTAGGGGAGACAACAAATTAACACCAGGTAAACAAAATCTGAACTCCAATGCAACTGAAATTACCTGTCCCTGTGCCTGTTGCCCTCATCCAGGTAAAGGATCTCTTTCTTGAGAAGGGCTGGCAGGAGGTTAAGGGTAGGAGATTTGGAGTGTCAGAACAAATTTTTCCTTCTCATCATGCTTCTCTCTTTTTTTTTTTACCTTTTATTATTTTTGTATACTAAAACAATGATTCTTAGATATGTAGCTTTAAGAGAATTTGGGGGATAGACCTAGAATTTCCAAATAATTTTGCCATTAAAGAATATTTACATATCTTTTTATGATACATAAATTTATACATACATAATCAAGCAATGTAATTATCAGCTACCTGTTACTGCTGACTTAACATGTTCCAGACACAACAGCCCTTAAGATGGGTACCATTTTCTTTTCTATTTCACATATAAGGAACCTCAAGTTAAAAGAGTGATTAATGGTCACATACCATGTGGATGGAATCAGGCTATGAATCTGGCACCAGAGATTGCATTCCTGCCTCTGCCTTCCTTTGTAACATGACTATGTCATTAAATTAGCTAATTAATTAATTACTTCTTACCATAAAAGAAAAGGAAAGAAAAGAAAAGATGCAAGGATATAACTTTAGAGTACAGTTATTTTTAAGAAGCATTCACTTGTCTTTATTTTTTTCCAATTCACTGTAGACTGGTAAAAGCTTTGTCAGAAACTACTGCTGAACCACCACCCTATATTCAGGAGCCCCAAACTAAGATACCACAACATGGAGGTTTTCTGTTCTTATCCCAGACTTATACTTCAGACATTATAGATTAAGAGTTTGCCCATGTTAGTCATTGCTAGGGTGCTGTTCCTAATTCATTTTGCAAAGGACCTTCAAACATCTACACACAATACCTGAATTTTTTTTTAATTTATTTATTTTTTCTTAAAATTGTTTGTCAAGTTGGTTTCCATATAACACCCAGTGCTCATCCCCACAAGTGCCCTCCTCCATGCCCACATCCCCCCTCCCCCCCACATCCATCAGTCCTCAGTTTGTTTCTCAGCATTCAAGAGTCTCTCATGGTTTGCCTCTCTCCCTTTCCCCCCACCATTTCCCCCCTTCTTCTCCCCCATGGTCCTCAGTTAAGTTCCCCCTAATCCTTCTATACGTGCAAACATATGATATTTGTCCTTCTCTGCCTGACTTAATTCGCTAAGCATAACACCCTCAAGGTCCATCCATGTTGCTACACATGGGCAGATTTCACTGTTTCTCATTGCCATGTAGTATTCCATGGTATAGATAAACCACATCTTCTTGATCCATTCGTCCGCTGACGGACACTTAGGCTCTTTCCATGTTTTAGCTATTGTTGAGAGTGCTGCTATAAACACTGGCACAACACCTGAATTTAATCCCCTCTCCTTCTTTTACTTTTAATAGCACTTTGCTGGGTTCTGAAATTATCACCATCTAAAGCTTGACAAAGAGTCAAGAGTTTGAAAAATGACCATCGGATGAGGATAAGTCCTTAACACAGATTCCAAAGGCTTTAGAGGTCTGAGAATTCCCTGAAATGAACTGCAGAATTTTGCCAATTTATGTAAAATTATCCCCTACCCTACAGGAAAAAGATCTATAGCTTTCAAATAATTTTCAAAGGTTCTATGTCCTAAAAGAGCTTAAGAACCACAGTTCCTGGCTTAGTCTCTAACAAATGTTAGTTACTAACATTTGGGGGAAATTCACTTGACCAGTCCACACCAGTTATCCCAAACATCAAATCAGAGTAACATGATTCCTGCCTGACATTTTTTCAAAAGGATGCAAATTAAATGAGGGCATATCATCATGAGCTGTTATTATTTTTCTGCTCTCAATTCTCTCTGTGGAGCTTGTGAAAGTTAGTCTGCAGTTCTGTGAGTATACTTCTGGGTATGCTCCATTTGTTCTGTCTTTTAGAGGCTCTCTCTCAGTATTTTCCATACATACCTCTCTGTAGCTATTTTAGTATTCTGTACTTACTATTTTCTGAAAATTGTTACATCCATTTGCTCCCAAAGCCAATAAAAATTTTAAACTGAGAATAAGTGTAAACAGCAAGTACTTTAGCCCATAAACATGTGGACAGGATTTAAAATGAATAGGCAAATTCTCAAACATCAAATAATAAACAATAACTTCCAAGCACATTAAAATACCTCAATAGGTGTTATCTTAAACCAGAGCAGCTCTTCTGTGGGAACATGCAATAATACTGCGTGGCTGTTGAGAGGTACATTCTAATAGTATAATAATTATTATTATCTTTATCCAGGAAAATAAATTTGAAACAACGTGCTTCTTTTTCCCTCTCCCACTCTACCTTTAAAAATAAATAAATAAAAATTTAAATCTTCTGGAACCCACCCAGCACTGAGTACATAGTGCCATCATCATTCACTTCCAATTCTGCTATGTCCATACACACAGCATTTTTTAACTTTAGGAGTTTTCAGAAGCACTATTAAAATTGCATCATATCAAGGCCAATTGAAATGGTCTTGTTTGTTCAAATCTAAAGCCTGCCTACAGAGTTTAACTTCAGGAGAAACTCCAGTCCTGACTTACCATCACTCTCTGCACAAGACTAACTAAAAATTCAGATAGCCAGATTTAGCTAATGAGGACACATGATGACCAGTTACATTTAAATTTCAAATAAACAGCAAATAAGATTTTGGTATGACTCACCTATTGCATGAGATATAGTTGTACCTATAATAAAAAGTTATATGTAGTTAATCTGAAATCAGATTTAACTGGGATCCTGTATTTTACCAGCAATCCTATCAATAACAAGTGAGGACCCCATGAAATGGTCAACATTAGAGGGTGGTGTTGTGACATATTTCCTAAGAAAAGGCCAGAAATGTGGCAATTATATAATGTTGAACCGTTAAGACCAAAGGCGAATTGTACCCTTAAATTTATGCATATCTAGGAGAACACAGATGATATAAAAGGAAGTTGTTTTCATGCTGACTTTTTAAACATGAAATGAAATTATATTCTCACAGCAAAGGGGTAGAAATCACTTTTTGCATAAATATCTCACCTTCCAAAATCTGTCTGCAAAAGTCAATTCTCTGTACCATGCCTCCCCTCAACCATTTAGACTTAGTAACACTGGTTATAACCTTGAACTTATTTAATAAGAAACACAAAATGAACAAAGAAACCTAAACAAATGAAATGGATCTATTCTTTCACTGCACAATGGATTTTAGTTTTGCCCCAAGGAGGTATTATATTTCATTATTACTAAATATGTCAGCAATATTTCCCTGAGAAGAACACAAATTTCTCCTCCTATTTTTCCATCTTACTCAAAACCCCTTATTGCATATTTTATGAGTCACAGGAGATCTTAATTGCTGCTCTTCAGTATTACAAATTCTGAAACCCAAGGTAGCATTTTGCTAAATGGATTTTGTACATGTAGAGTTGTTAAGCATTAAAAGGAAAAACACACAATGAGAAAAACATTCCTGGGATGCTCTCTTGTGTGTAACCTTCACAAATGGAAAGAATAGGTCTCTGTCAAGGGAGCCGGCCAAGCTCCCGTTCCTTTCAACTTCATGTTCTTTTCTTTTATCTTGAGTGATATGGTCTACAAGCTACCTTATCATTCTCTTTCCCACTTTCTCTCACATACTCTTCGGTATTGAGAAACATATTAATAAATGTAATGTAGAGAAAATTATGAGATGAAATTTGGGGCACATGTCTTGAGGCTCCTGCTTCTTCCTTTGCCTTACTCACTGGGGTATTTGGGTCTTAATCAATGTTCACTGTATCATTAGTGTGCTAAGGCTGTCAGAGAGAAAATAAAGGTTCCTTTTGAATTTGGAAAGAATCAAGAGGCTGCCTTGGGAAAATGGAACAAATTAGTTGCAGAGAGTAGTTGAATTTGGGAATCCGGGATTTTGGAAATTACTTACAAAAGCTAGGTTTTATGTAATTAATTCTCAGGATGATTTGAGAGGATTATAAGAATTAAAGGTGATAAGAGATGTGAAGGACTACATATAGGGCCTGACACCTGGAAAATACTCAATTGCTCAATAAATGCTAGATATTATTAAGGGCAGAGGGCACTGTGCTGTAAAAAGGAATGTGAACGTGATGAGGAATACACTACTTCCTGTTTGGTGTATCCTGAGACAGCTCTGCTCAAACCAGTGCTTTGTCTCAAATGGGGCCAGTAATCCTACTGGCCTCTCCAAAACAATTTTGGTTTTGAGTTTCCCTGACCAGATCACCTCAGGGAATTGGTGGCAACTCTATGAGTGTCAGTGTCACTGACCTGCAGCGTAAAGAGGAAGGAGAGCCTCAAATCAGTTTTTCAAGTTTCTTAATCTTCTCTTTCTGTCTTCCCTTAGGACCACATACCAGCTATGTGATAGCCAAAGAAAGGAGGCCATTCTGTTGGCTGAAGAAGTTGCATCTATGCAGTTGTACCAGCCACCTTCTTCTTGATAGTTTCAGACCTCAGAAAAACTGAAATGGAATAGGCTTTCCTCTCTCTGTTTACCCTCACTCCTAACACCTCCTTCGTTTCTCCCAAAATTCCCAAATCTGGTACCTTTATGTAGCCTGGAATCCAGCACTGGGGAGCACCATTTGGCCCATCCCACTGCATTCCTACAACTATAAGCAGTGACTTTTCTCTTCTAGTCACTATCCAACCATCATGTATATTTTTCCTTTGGACTCTCAACCAAGACAGTGTTGCCTCAAGTTCTGAAATAGTAGATGATGTGGGGTGGGACAAGGGTACAGTAATAACAAAAAGCAAATGTTCATTCATAGGTGCCATACATAATTTGACTGTTTTATAATTCAATCAACAACTCCATGAGGTTGATACTGATTTTGTCCCCATTTCATATGTGGTAAAAGCTGAGGCTGGGAGACATGAAACAATTTCCCCAAGATTAATAGTTTAAAATTTTGTAGGACAAGGATTTAAACCCAGGGTGTTTGAGTCTAGAGTCTGAGCTGTTAACCACTAGCTAGGACATTGTCATCCCAGGTAACTTTTGAATTAACTGGCAATCTTGAAAGAAAAAACCCTTGGGCTCAACAACCAGGAACAACTAAATCCATCCGGGTTACTACCATCACAAGTTGGCAAATCAATACCATTTGTTAAAAAAAAAAAAAACTAAACGTAGTGCTAATTTAAATGCACTAATGGTATGAAGAAGTAAGACCGTAGCAGAATGATCCTCCTACTCATAACCATCAACTATGGAAAAAATATATCAGGCAACTACCTGAGAGCTCTGGAGACTGAATAAAGTCAAACAGACTTTGGAAGGGATTCAAAACCTGGCAGAAATGGCAGCTCCTGGATGAATTTCCCATTTATGGGACTTTGCTCTGAGGATAACTAAAGTTGTGGCATGGTAGAGAGGGGCTAAACCTTTTCAGGAAGGTCTGCCAAGATTCTGGCCTGAGAAAACTGAGTGAGCTGTCTAAAGCAGCCAAAATCACCAGCAAGAGCTAAATCCTAGACAGAAGAACACTAAAGAATGCAAAAACCAAATACTATGTATAAATTCTGCTAAAATCTTTGTCTGTTACTAAAGTCAACAACAGGCAACAACAGATGCTGGCAAGGATGCAGAGAAAGAGGATCTCTTCTGCACTGCTGGTGGGAATGCAAACTGGTGCAGCCACTCTGAAAACCAGTATAGAGATTCCTCAAAAATTAAAAATAGAATTACCCTACAACCCAGCAATTGAACTACTAGGTATTTATCCAAGGGATACAGGTGTGCTGTTTTAAAGGGATACATGCACCCTTTACAGCAGCACTATCAACAATAGCCAAATCATGGAAAGAGCCCAAATGTCCAAACAGACATATGGATAAAGAAGATGTGGTATATATATACAATGGAGTATTACTTGGCAATCAAAAAAAATGAAATCTTACCATTTGCAACTATGTGGATGGAACTAACAGGTATCATGCTATGCAAAATTAGTCAGAGAAAGACAAATATCATATGACTTCACTCATATGAGGACTTTAAGATACAAAACAGATGAACATAAGGGAAGGGAAGCAAAAATAATATAAAAACAGGGAGGGGAACAAAAAACATAAGAGACTCTTAAATATGGAGAACAGAGGCTTACTCGAGGGGTTATGCAAGGAGGGATGGGCTAAATGGGTAAGGGGAATTAAGGAATCTACTCTTGAAATCATTGTTGCACTATACGCTAACTTGGATGAAAATTTTTAAAAATTAATTAGAAAATAAAATAAATAAACTGATCCTAGGCCTCCTTTAGAAAAGAAAAAAAAAAATCTTTGTCTGTCAAATTATGTCCAGTATAGACCAAAAGCAATCTGAACAAGAATCTAGACTATTAACCATTACCTCTTCTATCCAAAAGAGTTTTCAGTTTGAGACGATTCAAGCTAATTGTCTGCTTAAATAAAAAACAGTAACATTCTTCACAGAAAATTAACCGAATCCAGAGTCTCAAAAACACATTATTCATAGTATTCAAGAACTAGACTAAAATTACTCAACATACAAAGAGAAAGGAAAAGGTCAACCACTCTCAAGGGAAAAGATAGTTAAAAACCCAATCCAAGATACCCCAGTAGTTGGAATAAGTCTCAAGCACTTTTAGAATAGCTCTTATAACCACAGTCAATGGGTAAAACAAAATATTCTCATAATGAGTGAAAGAATAGGAAGTCTCAACATGGAAACAAAATATTAAAAAGAAGCAAATGTAGTATGGGAAGTGAAAAGTACAATCTGTGAAAAAAAATTACCTTGAAGAACTGTAGAAACAGTCAGTGAACTTGAAAATATATTAATAGAAAATATCCTATGTAAAGAACAAATGCTTAAAAATTCAACAGAGACTCAGAAAAATGTTATACAGTATCAAAAGTTCTTATCATACTTGTTACTGAAACTGATGATGGAGAAGTAGAAATAGAAAGAATACTTTATAAAATAATGGCTACAAACTATCCACATTTGATAAAATATATAAAGATTCAGCAAATCCAGAAAATTCCAAATAGGATATAAAGAAAACCACATCTAAGAAAATCTTATTCAAACCGTTAACAGTTTTATCATTATTTTAAAATGTTTATTTATTTTTGAGACAGAAAGCACGCACACAAGTTGGGGAAGGGCAGAAAGAGAAAGAGAGAGCAAGAGAGTCTCAAGCAGCCTCCACACTGTCAACACAGAGTCTAACATGGAGCTCAAACTCACACATTGGGAGTTCATGACCTGAGCCAAAATCAAGAGTCAGACATGTAAGGGACTTAGGCACCCAGGCATCCCCAAAATAATGAGAAATTCTTGAAGTCAGTTAGAAATAAAAGACATGATATAAGGAGAAGAGCAAATCGGTTATCACAGAAACCAGAGGACACTGGAATTACATCTTTAATGTACTGAATGAAAAAAAATAAGAGGTCAACTTAGAATTCTATAGGCAGTAGAAATAGTTTTCAAAGAATGAAGACAAAATAAAGATTATTTCAGATGCATGAAACTAAGCAAATGTGTTGCCAGTAAACCTACACTACACGAAGTACTAAAAGAATTTCCTCAAACTGGTGTGCCTGGGTGGCTCAGTCGGTTAAGCGTCTGACTTCAGCTCAGGTCATATTCTCCTGCTTTGTGAGTTCAAGCCTTCCGTCAGGCTCTGTGCTGACAGCTCAGGGCCTGGAGCCGGCTTCAGATTCTATCTCTCCCTTTTTCTCTGCTCCTTCCTTGCTCATGCTCTGTCTCTGTCTCTCAAAAATAAATAAACGTTAAAAAAATTTAGAGAATTTCCTCGAACTAAAGAAAAATGATACTAGAGTGATGCTCATAAGGAATGAATAACATTTAAAATGATAAATATTTAGCAATAGCTAAACTGAAATATAATTCTAAGATATATTCAAATAATTCAAAGGTATAGGCAACTTCAAAGAATAAAATTCTACAGATTTGACACCAAAACCACAATCTGCAAAAGGAAAAATTGACAAACTGGAATTCACCACAATTAAATACTTTTGCAAGGTGAAAGATCCTATTGAAAGGATGAAAGAAAAGCTACAGGTAGGGAGAAAATATTTGCAAACTAACAAAAAACTAGTATCAAGCATATATTAAAATCTCTCAAAACTCTACAGTAATAAAACAATCCAATTAGAAAGCAAGCAAAAGACATAAGAGACATTTTACTGAAGAAGATATACAGATGGAAATAAGCACATGGAAAGATGCTTAACATTGTGAACCATGAGGAAAATAAAGACTCAAACCACAATGATATATTACATCCACCAGAATGGCTCAAATAAAAAGTAGTAACAGCATCAAATACTGGTGAGGATGCAGAGAACTGGATTACTCATACCATGCTGATGGAAATGTAAAATGGTACAGCTACTCTGGAAAACAGTTCGGCAATTTCTTACATAACCTAGCACAGCTACTGCAATTCCTAGTTGTTTACCAAGAGAAATGAAGAACTTACATTCACACACAAAAAAAGCCTATACATAAATCTTCACAGAACCTTTACTTATAACAGCCAAAATCATCAAGCAACTCAGATGTCCTTCAATAGGTGAGTGGTTAACCAATCTAAGATATATCATTACCATGAAATACTGTGAGGCAAAAAAAAAAAAAAAAAAAAAAAAAAAAAAAAATCTTGGCATACACAACAACCTAAATCAATTTCCAGAGAATTTTAGCAAGCGAATAAAGCAATCCCAAAGGATTACTTACTGTTTGATTCCATTTATAGAACATTCTTAAAATAACAACATTGTGGAAATGGAGTACAGATTAGTAGTTGCCAGGGGAAAAGAGTTGGGTGTGAGAGAAGTTGAGTATGAAAAATGCCTTTCCAAAAGGAAGGAAAAATAAAGATATTCTCAGACAAGCAAACACTGTGGGAATTTACTGCCAGCAGATCTGCTCTTTAAGAATTATCTAAAGAGGGGCGCCTGGGTGGCTCAGTCAGTTAAGCATCAGACTTCAGCTCAAGTCATGATCTCACGGTTAGCGGGTTCGAACCCCGCATCAGGCATTGTGCTGACAGCTAGCTCAGAGCCTGGAACCTTTTCAGATTCTGTGTCTCCCTCTCTCTCTGACCCTCCCCTGTTCACGCTGTCTCTCTCTCTCTCTCTCTCAGAAATGAAAAAAAAAAAAAAAAAAGAATTATTTAAAGAAGTTCTTCCAGCAGAGGGATATGGACAGAGCTCCCAATGGCCAAATCTGTAATAATTTGTGCAAGAAAATAATGTTACTATGGGATTATAATCCAAAGAAAAAAATTTCCATAAGAATATACTGACATAAATAAATTATGGAATAAGGAAATAAGTAGGAAAGAAGTGATATCTCCTCCTTACAGAAGAATTTTAATTAATAAATGTAGAAGGAATAAGGGAAATAGAAAATTGCTATTGCTATTAGAATAACACAGTAATAATTATTGTAGGTGAGATCCACAGATGAATGCTAAAATTAGTGACAAAAGTTTCAGAAGAAAGGATATTTGCATAACCTCAAAGTACCTATCTCTGAAATGTTCATTAGTGTCAAAGGGAAAAATAGTAATTTTTCAATAAAGAAATCTGGTAGACACCGCCTTAGCCAAATAATCAAAGTTTAACATCACCAGTTAAATTATGCAGATTATAAGTCTAAAATTATTTCAAAATTACAAGTTTTTTAGAATAGAAGGGGAGAAGGCAAAAGCTATGACAGGTAATTTACAGAACATGTTTGCAAAATACATGTGCACATATGGCTAGCACCCCTAATAACCAGAGAAATGCAAATTTCACAATGTATAAGGTATCATTTTCAATCTACCAGACTAGTAAAAAGTTAAAGAACATGAAAGCAGCTACAATTGGGAGAATGTTGAAGTGAGGCTCTCCAAAAATGCTCTCTTTCGCTATAAGTAGAAATGTGAAAAATAACCTTCTACAGATCAACTTTGCTCTGTATTTTATAAGTAACAATCAATATACTCTTTCATACATCAGTACCTCTCTTTGAAATTTATCTGATATAAATTGAAGCAATAGTTTATGGAATGCAATGGTCATTTTATCCAATGATAATCAAAGCAGACTTGGTCCAAGTGGTCAATTGAAATCACAAAGTCTAAACAAATAAACAAAAACACAACAAATTCCTTATAAATAAATTTGAAGAAAATTTCATGAATGAATAAATTTCTCCTCCCCCTTCTCCTTCTTTTTTAATCTGTAAGGATGTACTTAGTTTGAAATGTCCATCGTGCCTCAGAGGGGAAAGTAATTCCAGTTTCTTCTAAACTTTTAGGTGATAAAAGTCATCCAGTTCATGGAGAAATTAGTTGCTCAATAAACTTAGAAATCTAAGAAAAACAAGAAATCTCTGATAAATTGGTAGTTCATTCAAAAATAGTTTTCTTCATTTTCTTCATTAATTCATTTATTCATTCACTAAATAAGCATATTTTAGCACCAACTATGTACCAAGTTCTGAGCTGGTCCCTCCAAAAAATAAGGGGGAAGGAATGATGATCTCAGAATCCTGCAGAAATATATTTTAAAAAATTTCAGATTACAAAATACCATAATATGTATGTATTATAATATGTATGTAAAAAGTAATGCATAAAGGAGGTGTAATTAACTTATCTTCAGTAGAGAGTGAGGGAAAAAGGAAGACACTATAGTCAGGGAGAAACAGTCCCAAAAAGAGGTGGTATTTGACCCTGATCTTTAAGTCTCAATATGAGTTTGCTGGATAAAGAAATGAGAAAGAAGCATTCCAGCCAAAAGGAATAGCACGTGCAAAGGCACAGAGTTTGGTGAAACATGATACTCTGGGAAAACATGAGTGGTTCACTAAGGCAAAAACAAAGATAAAAGTGATACAATATGAAGCCAGAAAGCACACTCATGTCTGCCAGCCTGGGGAGTCTGAAAGTTATTCTGTGAGAGTCAAAGACCTACTAAAGGATTTTATTTTATTTTTTTTTTCATAGAGAGGCACAATTACATGTGCATTTAGGAAAACCACACTAAAATTGTGCAAGGTAGACATGAAATTGGCAAGGCTAGAGAAAGGGAGACCAGCTAGCAAGGTACTACATTAATTCTGACAAGAAAACTAAAGAGGAGGGAGTGGATTCAACAGTGGACAGAGGACACAGTCGTCTGACAAGAAGAAAGAGAGTTATGAGAATCTAAACTTGATATGATTTCATGAACAATTAGCTGGAGGAGTTGAAAAAGAGAGTGCGAATGAAAGGAAAGTCTCTCACAGAGATGACCAAGGAGAAAGAGATGACCAATATGGAAGAAGCAATTTTGAGAAAGGAGTTCAATAGGACATGATGAGGCAGAGGAACCTGCCACACCTTCACCTGAACATTCAGCAGCAGTCAGAAATATTAGTTTCAGGGCGCCTGAGTGGCTCAGTCAGTTAAGCATCCAACTTCAGCTCAGGTCATGATCTCGCGGTCTGTGGGTTCGAGCCATGTGTCAGGCTCTGACAGCTCAGAGCCTGGAGCCTGCTTCCAATTCTGTCTCCCTCTCTCTCTGCCCCTCCCCTGCTTGCTCTCTGTCTCTGTCTCTCTGTCTCTCTCTCTCTCTCTCTCTCTCAAAAAAGAATAAACATTAAGAAAAAAAAAAAGAAAAATACTAGTTTCTAGGTAGGGTCTCCTTGTAGAACCCAAGTCAGCCTTCACTTCCTGGAAAAGCACTCACATGTAATTCAAATCAAGGAGAAATATGAGGAGACAGTCAGGTAAAGGGAAACGAGGAAGGGTCTGGGAAGACAATTTAGGAGGAGAAGGATGGGGACAGAGAGGAGGGAAAGTCGAGGTACACAAGTGACAAATGAAGCAATTAAACATTTCACTAGCCTCTCTCCCAACCATCAGGTAGTTAAGTGTTCACAGTGTTCTGTTCTTTGGAGGCAGGATGAGTTATTTTTCTTCTTTAATTACAATCTGATTTTCTCTCGAATTCTGTATTTCAGACTAGTGCCTTTTTTTCAGGAGGGTGTAATAAATCTGGGATGACTGCTTTCATGCTACATGAGTCACTTCTTTAAATAGCCAAATCCCCCTCCTGCTCCTCCTCCATCTCCACCATACCTAAGACTCCTAGTCCCAGAGCACAGTCTAGCTTTTAAGTCCTTGCAGTTGCTCGTAAAGGCTTCCTGAGCAAACCATGGTGTTATAGACTGAATGGTAACATCCTCCCAAAATTCATATGTCAAAGCCCTGATCTAGATTGTGATCGTATTTAGAGATGGAGTCTTTGGGAGTTAATTAGATGAGGTCATAAAGGTAGGGTCTCATGATAGGATTGATGTCCTTATAAGAAGAGAAACAAGAGCTAACTCTCCCTCTCCTCACATGTGCACAAAACAAAGTCATATGAGCACACAGTGATATGGCAGCCACCTACAAGCCAAGAAAACAGGCCCCAGAAGGAAATTTACCTTGTTGGCACTTTGATCTTGGGGTTTCCAGCCTCCAGAACTATGAGAAATAAATTTCTATTTTTTAAGCCATCAGTGTATGGTATTTTGTTAAGCAACCTAAACAGATCAAGACAAAAGGGCACTACAAATGCCAACAATACCACAGAGAGGACCTGTGTCCCAATCTGATACATGTCCATGATCAGCATCACATCCAATATGAAAATTCAGTTGCCTCAACCAGCTGTCTTACCCTGGTCTCCTGCCTGCATTGAACCTTTTCTGTCTTCCTGGCAGGGAGACCAGGAGACATGCCAGTACATAAAGATCTTGTTGGGAAACCAATATATAGTCATGGGAGAGCAGTCTTCCAAAGGGGAAAGTGGAACAAAACTCAGAACACAAACTTTGTGGGAGCAGAGGGAAAAGGGAGCCAGATTCTCAGTCCTAGCCATCACTGGGTGCTGTCAACCACCTTCTACAGATTTCCCAAAAGCCATAGCACTTAGGTAGGTGTGTGATAAAATTTCAACTTTAAGGTAGAAGATTTCTCCAAATGAGAGAAGCCCTTCCTGTTAGATCCACATGTGTCTTGTTGACTTGTGGTGTGTCAGTGGTAATGCGAGGAATGCTGTGCCACCAGTGAGCTAACCCAAAAGGGATAAAGGGTTTGAAGATATAGTCCATGGGACCATGAAGCTAATTCTTAATACTCAACTTTATTCCATAAAGAATTGTCTTTGATGTAACACACGCTCTTGAGAGGTGGGCTACAATTTTATTTTTGCTTTCTTCCGGGCAATGAAAGGAAAATGTTTGTTGGTAAGATGAGTCACCACGGTATGAACCATGTTTTCTTTTCACATTTTATTTCAATACAAACAGCTGCATTACAGACAGCAGTGAAATTACTGGCATGGAGGCATGAGAGAAGGTAAGTGTAGAAGTGCACAGCAATAAGCTGGTCATAATTATATGAAAATAAGATGTTTGAAGTATTGAGTGTAAACTGTCATATATGTCAATCAAGAATCAAGCATCAATGTCAGTCATAACCCTAGACCCTAAAAAAAAAAAAAAAAAACCCTCTGACCACAGAAAAGTTTAGTCATATGACAACAATGTAGAAAGAACCCACCTGAACGCACAGACTCTCAACAGTATCATCCTCAAACACAAAGACTAGCGACAAATGCATCAAAAATATGTCACAAGATTTAGAAGAAATCCCATGACTCTCTCAAGTCCAGAGTAAACTATGACCTGAAGTATTAGTCACAGTATAATCTGTCAATTCCAACCATCTGATATCAGTGACATGTTCAGCATTAATTAAATCTTTAATGTAAAACATTAAATCTAAAATGCTGATTTCCCACATTTGTCCTTTACTTTCAAACACTTTACCATTTTATAGCGGTCTACTTTGGTCATGTTTCTCTAATTAAACAAAAACAAAGATAAACTAATTACCTTTTATGAGTCAAAGCAGAATCTAACTCATTAATAAATTCTTATCTTCCTCAATTCATTAATTTATTGAATGCTATTCCCTCTTATAGACAGTTTCATCTTGAGCTACATTTTTGCAAGCACCAGACTAACATTAAATAGGATAATGTACTATTGAATCAAACTTTTCTAAAAGTAATTCAACTTGTTCAGCAACTAGAATATATTTTTTTAAAAGTGAATTTGGGGGGCACCTGGGTGGCCTAGTCGGTTAAGCGTCCGACTTTCGCTTAGGTCATGATCTCGCAGTTCATGGGTTCGAGCCCCGCGTCGGGCTCTGTGCTGACTGCCAGCTCGGAGCCTGGAGCCTGTATCAGTCTGTGACTCCCTCTCTCTCTGAACTTCCCCTGCTCATGCTGTCTCTCTCTCTCTCTCTTAGAAATAAATAAAACATAAAAAAAAAATTTTTTTTTTAAAAAAGTGAATTTGGTGAAGCTTGAATCTATTCTGTATCTTTGTTAAGTAGCATTTTTGTACTTCAGGCAATGTACTCATCCAAATACAGCAGGAACCTCCCTTTGTTTATTTTCAAAAGCAAAGTGTCCTGTCACAGTGGAGCCTGGATCTCCTCTGAAGTGTAGTGAGTACATTCAGCATCTATTATACATTTACTATCACCTCCACTCTTTCAGGAGATGTATTTCTTTTTAGGGACAAGAGAAAAGTAAATCTCCTTAGTTGAGCCAAACTGCTTTGAAAGAGAGAGGAGACTCTTGCAAAACAAAAGTCTTCTAGGCTACTTTTAAGACTTCAGTTTCTCTTAGCAACTGCTGTATTTTTACTGCAAGTTTCCAGGTCAGAAAGAAATATGTCCAGCTAAAATATAAATCCCAGCACGGACCACAAACAACTTACCTGAAATCCCAGTCTGCAGGCACTGGAGCAAAAGTTAATGAAAAACACTGTCAGCAATCTAAGCTAAATGAAAGAAATTATTCATTACACAGCCTGCCAACTCTCGGGTCTTGGTAGCCAAAGTGAATAAAGGAAATAAATATCGATGGTGATGTAAGAAAAAGGAAAGAAAGGCCTGCAGAAAGGTGACAGTATACCAACAGTGGGAAAATATTAGTAGTTAGCCTTAACAAATATGTAATAAGTCGTAGGCACTTGCTATATAATTTGCATCTATTATTTAATTTTTATAACAAGTATATGAGATGTTCTCTGATATTATATCCTTTTGACATATGAGTAAACTAGGACTTAGAGGTTAAGTAGCTTGGTTTGGTAAATAAATCACAGAGTCTAAATTCAAATACAGTGTTCCTGCTAACTATTCTACATATGAGTTAACTTGATCCTCATTTTCAAACTGTACTCATTTGAGGAATTTGGGTGTGATGAAAGGGGGGGGAGGGGAGGAAAGACCTGGATAACTATTCAAACAGTGAGAGAAGTGCTTCCTGTATGCTACAGTGCCCAAAGTCCTACAAGCAAGAGACAGGAACTGGCAGCATCTGTGTTTTTTTATAATTTCCAATGTCTGTTTAATTATAGGTTTTCCTTTACATCCTGAAACTATATGCTTTATTTATTTATTATTTACTTATTTATTTATTTATTTAGCATGATGCACACAGTGGTGACAGGGGCAGAGAAAGAGGAGAGAGACTCCCAACCAGGCTCCTGCCATCAGCATGGAGCCCAAAGTGGGAGATGAGATCATGGGTCATGAGATCATGACCTGATCTGAAATCAAGAGCCAGATGCTAAACAACTGGGCCACCCAGGCATCACCCCCCATTTGCTATATTTACAATAGATACTTTAAGTTCCTTGTCTGCTGATTCTATATCTATAACCTCTGGGTATATTTTTATTGACTTAGATTTCCTGATTTTGAATAATATTTTCCCATTTCTTTGCTATAGTGCTAATGTTTTCTTGGATAGCAGAGACTCTGAATTTTACATTATTGAGTGTTGGATGTTTTTTATTCCTTTAAAAAATGTTGGACTTTGTTCTATCATTTAGCTAAGTTATTTGAGAATGATTTTGACAGTTTTACAGCTTGCTTTTAAGCTCTGTATTGCAGATCCAAACTTTTATTTTATTTTTTTTTTTAAATTTTTTAAATGATTTATTTATTTCTGAGAGAGAGAGAGAGAGACAGCATGAGCAGGAGAGGGTCAGAGAGAGAAGGAGATACAGAATCTGAAGCAGCCTCCAGACTCTGAGCTAGCTGTCAGCACAGAGCCCAATGCAGGGCTCAAACCCACAAACTGTGTGATCACCACCTGAGCTGAATTTGGATGCTTAACCGACTCAGCCACCCAGGCACCCCACCAATACAGACTCTTAAACATTCAACTCTTTCCTTAATATTTCTACTTAGATTTCTAATGATTATCTCAAACCAAATTCAAAACCAAACACTTGATCTTCATACTCCATAAATCTATTTTCCTTTTAGCCTTTCATATCTCAGCATAGACATAAGTAAAAAATTTTAATTGCCTAAACAAGTTATTGATGCCTTGCATATGCTTATATCCCATCAAATCTGGGAGTCAGTTCTGTTTGCTGTAGTTTCAAAATATTTCTAGAATTCAGCACTTCTTCCCACCTTGCTTCCATATGTTCCATTGCCCAGGACAGTTCCTAGAATATAAAAAGTATTATTAAGTTTTCATAAATGAGCTAAAGAAAGGATGTAGTCTATCCCAATTACATGATCACATATCTTCTATCTTCTGTGCTGGTTTATGGTTTTCTCTTTGTTTGCTTACATTTTACCTATAATTCAGATAATATTTTATTTATATATATATATAGTTTATAAACAAATATTTGTTCTCAATGCACTCTAAGGAATATGTGGTTTAGTCAGGATTCTTAATTTAAAACAACAGAAATTATTAACTGAAGCAGTCATTAAATTTATTGTAAATACATGTGGCAGAAAAAAAATCAGCAGGAGGTTTGAAAAAGCAGGTCCTGAAAATAGGTAAGACTCAGAGAAGCTACATCATCCACCCTGACTCTGCTGCAACCTATTATACAAATTAAGCAGTTAGGCATTGGCTTTTCTCTTCTTTCTTTTATGATTTTAGATTTTTAAACTTCTAAATTATACTTTATTATTTATTAAAATTATTATTTATTAATATTCTTTCTAGAATATTAATATATTTATTAATATTCTTTCTAGAGTCATTCTT